>NC_081407.1:374405017-374705017 GCF_030272615.1 Cryptomeria japonica | reverse complement strand
TGATTGGTCACGGGAGGTCAGAAATTATGCTTTTCTGTAGATTGTTGAGCACCTCTATGTTGCACCCTGGATTTCAATCACAAAGAAGTATTTTGTCACATTTCGCCAAATGATACTCTGCAGATGCTATAACAATTTCTTATTCATGCTTTTATACAGTGTTTCACCATGGATGAGAAAAGATCAAATGCAGTAACAGAGGCTTTTGTTCGGCTTTATAAACAGGGTCTTATTTACAGGTATTTTCTTGTGATCATCTATTTATCTATGCATTTTTTTGATAGGAAATTTCATTTGTGATGCGGCCTTTATGTTGGATGGATATTACGTGGCCTTTATGTTGGATGGATATCGCGGCAGTCTCAATCTATCTTATTTTGTTAGCGCTTCCCTTAATGGTTCTGTTGGATCAAACCAATTAACCCTAGCTCATAGTAAAGATCTTTATGGTGCATCTATTTTGAGTTTCAGAGGCTATTGGAGGTTTTCCCCCAAAATACTGTGAATGGAGAGAATATATACCCTAGAATATGTTAAATTTGTGACCTAGTTCAGTAATCAGATTTGTAGCATTTAATTATTTGCTAACATTAAGTAAACCATAATCAAGTAAATGCAAGAATGAAAACAAGAGAGCAAGAGACCAACACAAATACCCTGGGAAAACCTTGAAGGAGGAAAAACCCAGCACTAAAGACCCACAGGTCAGATTATGTATTTAATCTTAATTGCATGAATACAATACTTAGCTTGACTCTTCAGATCTGCTCCCTTTTAACATATCAGATCTGCCCTTCTAATTACACCAAGTCTGCCACAAGGAATACCAAATGCCTTCTATCTTCTTGAACTAATTCGCACAATCCTCTTCTATATTTCGCACCTTTAATTGCAGAGCTATTTCGCTGATTGCATGTGAAATTGAATGAGTGATTTGAGTTTGCATTTGAACTTTATTTATATGAGCTTTTAACCCATATAATTTCAAGTTGGCCTTAATGCATTTTGGCGCCAATTTGATTTATTGTGGCGTGGTACATATTTTAATGTGGCGTGGAGGTATGGGGCTGGTCCTATCTTGGGGGCACGTTACCCTTTTAGGATAGGACCCAGTCCTATATGGGTTCGGATGTTGCCTTAAGACAATCCAAACCCTTCTTACGTAGTTATAAACAACACTCCCTCTTAACTAGGGAAGAAGAGAATACATAATCTGAACCTTTAGAGTTCCATCTAGCACACAAGCATAGAATGGATCTAGCACACAAGCATAGAATTACATCTTCCACCTAGCACACAAGCATAGGATGGTTCTAGCACACAAGCATAGAAAGTGTAATACACAAGTGGGTCTTTACATAATTACAATTTTCCATCTAACACACAAGCATAGATTGGATACTTTTCATTCTTGCACACAAACAAGAATGATTAAAACGTTGCAGATAGAGTCACTGAGATTAGAACTCCCTCTCAACCAAGGTTTCATTTTCCACAATACCAAGTCTGTCTCTGAAGTATTCGAACTTCACTTTGGATAAGGGTTTGGTAAGAATATCTGCAACCTGTTCATCTGTGCTAATATACTTTAGCTGAATGGTGCCTCTTTGCACCATATCTCGAATGAAGTGATAGTGCGTTTCCACATGTTTGGACCGGTCATGGAACACAGGATTTACTGACATCTTTATACAGCTTTGATTATCACAATGAATGGTGGTAAGACCACTAGATTGACCAAATAATCCAACCAGAAGTTTGCGAAGCCACACTGCTTCCCTAGATGCAACAGATGCTGCAATGTACTCAGCTTCTGCAGTGCTTAATGCTATCGAAGATTGCTTCCTACATGCCCAAGAGATTACTGCAGAGCCCAAATTGAAACAGATACCCGAAGTACTTTTTCGGTCCTTGACACCTCCTGCCCAATCTCAATTTGAATCTGAATAGCCTTCCAAGAAGATTGAGGTATTAAGTGAATACTTCAGCCCATAAACAATAGTGCCACGCAGGTATCTTAGAATGTGTTTGGCAGCAACCAGGTGAACAAGTTTAGGCAAGCACATGAACTGACCGAGGGCATTCACAGCATAACAGATGTCTGGTCTAGTATTGACTAGATACATCAAGGATCCAATCAACTGCTTGTACTCAGATGGGTTTGCAAAATCAGAGTTAGCTGCAGAAACACTTAATTTCTTTAAGTTAGATTCCATAGGAGTAGACATGGGTTTACAGTTCATCATTCTAAATCTTTTTAGAATATCAATAGTGTACTTTCCTTGACTTAGAAAAATTTCATTTGGCTTTTGCCATACTTCTAACCCTAGGAAGTAATGCATTAGACCTAAATCCTTCATTTCAAATTCTGAGGCTAATTCTTTCTTACATCTTATAATTAATTTATTTTCACCAGTGAGAAATAAATCATCCACATACAAAACCAGAATGAGCATATCATCATTATATATCTTCAAGTAAATGTTAGCATCAACATCATTCTTACGAAATCCTAAGCTTAGTAACTACTTATCAATTCTTTCATACCAAGCACGAGGGGCCTGTTTGAGCCCATATAAGGCTTTCTTCAACCTGCAAACATGAGTATCTCTTTTATGGATTACATAACCTTCTGGTTGCTCAATATAGACTTCTTCCTCAATGACACCATTGAGGAAGGCTGTCTTAACGTCCATTTGATGCAGCTCCCAACCTTTGGCTGCAGCAATAGCTATTATAGATCTAATAGAGGTATATCTAGCAACAGGAGCAAAAGTTTCCTCATAATCTATTCCTTCCTTTTGAGAAAAACCACATGCTACAAATCTAGCTTTATATTTTTCAATACTACCATCAACATTATGCTTAATTTTAAACAACCATTTAGAAGAAACAACAGACTTACCTTTGGGTCTGGGTACAATGTCCCAGACATCATTCTTGATGATAGACCCATACTCTTCATCCATGGCTGATTTCCAAGCATGACGGGACATAGCTTCTTCGACATTGTGAGGTTCAGACTCAATGATATTACACATCACAGAAATGTAGTTGGCGTGATTTTGGAGTCTCTTGCTATCTCTAAAGGTTCCTCTGGGAGCAGCAAATCCTTCAGCATCTTGAATAGTGTTTCTAACCCAAAGTGGCCTCTTCTTGCAGACCACAATATCCTTAGGTATATCTGTGGGGTCCACGGGTTCTGCTGGGTCATCCTGAACTTCCTGATCCTGGAAGTCAGTGGACTCCTTCTGTATCTTAGGGTTAGCATCAACTTTTGAATCTTGATTTTCAATCACCATATCATTATTATCAGATAACGAACCTTTAGATCTTTTGAAAGCAATATCTTCTTCAAAAGTTACATCTCTACTTACCTCAACATACCTTTGATCTGAAATGTAGATCCTGAAGGCTTTGGAAGATTCACTGTATCCCACTAAGATGCCTTTCTTTCCAGAGGGATCCAACTTGGTTCGTTTTTCTTTAGGCACATGAACATACACAATGCTCCTGAATATCCTTAGGTGGCTGATGTCAGGTTTGATTCCTATAAAGGCTTCTTCAGGGGTTACATTCTTTAGAGCACGATGAGGACATCTATTCTAAATGTAAATTGTTGTTTTGGATGCCTGCGCCCATAGAAAGGGTTGTTGGTCTTGATCATGAATCATGGCTCTTGCAGCTTCAACAATGGTCTTGTTCTTTCTTTCAGCAACTCCATTTTGCTGAGGATTGTAGGGAACACATAACTCCCTCTTAATTCCTGCCTTAATACAGAAATCATAAAAACTACCTGAGGTGTACTCACCTCCATTGTCAGACCTTAAACATTTAATTCGATTTCTAGTAGTGTTTTCAACCAAGGCTTTGAATTCTTTAAATCTGTTTAGGACTTCTTCAGACTCATTAGATTTAAGAAAGTAAATCCACGTTTTCCTAGAGAAATCATCTATGAAGATAACATAATAAAGGAAGCCGCTAGGAGATGCTACAGACATGGGACCACATAAGTCTGAATGAATGAGCTCTAACTTTTCTTTAGCCCTACTATCACTTTTATGAAAAGGGTTCTTTACATTCTTACCCATTGCACACAACCTTTACAATCGTCATCATGAGATAAACTAAGTTTAGGCATACCTTTAACCATTTTACCGAGAGTGGGAAGAGTTTGAAAGTGTAGATGTCCAAGTCTTCTATGCCATACCTCGCATGATTCAGGGGCCTCATGGATGAGAGCTTGAATTGGATTAGCTGCAAGCTTATATAAACTATCACATCTATTTCCAATAACACGAGCAGTTTTGAAATTAGATTTCTTAGACCAAGCAAGTACTTTCCCTTCAGAAAATGCTATTTGCAAACCCTTATCTTCTAAGGCAGAAATGGAAATAAGATTTCTTTTAATACCAGGTACAAAAAGGATATCACAGAGTTGTAAAGAAATACCAGAATCTAGTTTTAAAGAGGTAGTACCAGAACCTTTTACTGAGTATCGAGCATCATCACCGATTACCACATGAAGGTTGGTATCCTTTTCTATCAGATCTGAAAGATGCTCACGAAAACCTGAGATGTGTCTGGAGGCACCACTGTCAATTATCCAAGTATCACTGTCCGTAGGAACATTGCTTGATAGAACAGAGATAAGAAGATAGTCCTCATTTTGTTCAGCAACTTCATTTAAATTGACTTCCCTTTCCTTGGGATCATTCTGACAATCTCTGGCATAGTGACCATACTTATCACATCTGAAGCAACGAATGTGGGAGGAATCTCTTGACTTCTTCCTTGGATCATAGGAGGAGGATCTAAAACTTTTGCTTCTCTTTTCTTTCTTCCAATGTCCACCTTTCCTAGATTTAGCTAAGAGAGCATGATTATCATCTTTGTGAGAGTTCTTGAGTTTTCCTCTTACCTCAATTCGAGATTCCTCTTCAATGCAATCAGATTGAAGACTCTCAAAGTTGGGACGATCAGCTCTTCCACCAATGCTACGAATGAATGGTTTCCATTCATCAGGTAGACCATTTAATGCAATCATGACAAGATCTTTATCCGAAATTTGGCAATCAAGAGTACTTAGCTTGTCCTTTAGTTCATTGATCTTCATGATGTAGGCCATGATTGAGTCTTCTTCTTTCATTTTCATGTGAAGAAGCTGCTGCCTTAGAGCAAGAGCCCTGCTGAGGTTGTTGACTTCATACATCCCTTCCAAGTGTTTGATCATCTCCTTGGCAGACGCAAATTTTGATATGACAGTGACGATGATTCTTGACAGATTCAATTATGATCTTCCTAGCCTTGAGGGAGTCTTTCTTGAACTGCTTCAGTTCTTCAGCATCTTCAGGAGGGGACAACCTTTCTTCTTCTACGAATTTTAGCAAATCATTCTCTTCAAGGATCAATAGAATACGGACTTTCCAAGCAGCAAAATCAAGGGCTCCATCAAGTCTATCTTCAGCCCTCAAACTTGACATTTTAATCTGAAAACAAACAACAACTATATGCAACAAATGATTTACTAAATCTGAAGTTAGTAACACCTTAGCTCTGATACCATGTTAAATTTGTGACCTAGTTTAGTAATCAGATTTGTAGCATTTAATTATTTGCTAACATTAAGTAAACCATAATCAAGTAAATGCAAGAATGAAAACAAGAGAGCAAGAGACCAACACAAATACTCTGGGAAAACCTCCAAGGAGGAAAAACCCAGCACTAAAGACCCATAGGTCAGATTATGTATTTAATCTTAATTGCATCAATACAATACTTAGCTTGACTCTTCAGATCTGCTCCCTTTTAACATATCAGATCTGCCCTTCTAATTACACCAAGTCTGCCACAAGGAATACCAAATGCCTTCTATCTTCTTGAACTAATTCGCACAATCCTCTTCTATATTTCGCACCTTTAATTGCAGAGCTATTTCGCTGATTGCATGTGAAATTGAATGAGTGATTTGAGTTTGCATTTGAACTTTATTTATATGAGCTTTTAACCCATATAATTTCAAGTCGGCCTTAATGCATTTTGGCACCAATTTGATTTATTGTGGCGTGGTACATATTTTAATGTGGCGTGGAGGTATGGGGCTGGTCCTATCTTGGGGGTACGTTACCCTTTTAGGATAGGACCCAGTCCTATATGGGTTCGGATGTTGCCTTAAGGCAATCCGAACCCTTCTTACCTAGTTATAAACAACAGAATAGGGGTGTGGTATGAAAATTTATAGAGAGTCAAGATTATTAAGTTGCTTGTCATGTATATTAGCAATGAATGAGTTAATACTGTAAAAGCATGTACAGCATCCGAAGATTATACTTGGAAGAACTTTTGGACAACAGTTTTGGTCAACCTATGAATGATAATCCTATAGGCCTTGCCTTCAATGAGTTACACATCTGGTCCGTTTTGTGAAATTCTTCCCAAGTATTCACTCCATACTCATTATTGGAATCAGTCTCCACGTACAAAGAATATTATGAACAACTCTACATCTTAAGAAACATTTGCCAACCTTAAATGACAAAACGAAGAATAGGTCAAGTCACAAATCATCCAACCACAACAACTGCATGAATATATGACAGTTCTATCCCTGTTACCGGAATTCTGTCAATTGGTAGACCTTCCACCTCCTTTCTGCAACCAGCCCATAAAACCTTGCATACCATATGATGACGAGCTCTTGGCAAGGGATATTATTATAGCTAAATCCCCCCCCGAGTTTGCCAGTTTGTGGATGGAAATATAAACTTCTTTGTATGTTTGAAGAATTAGATTGCAAGAACAGGGATAACGTTTGCAAACCACAAAACCCCTGACAACAGAACATTGATATTAATGCCATTAGCCTCTCTTGTTATCAACAAAGACAATACAGAAACAGACATAACAATCCAACGCCTCACAACCAGTAGGAGCCTAATCTCTTTTGCAAATTCCACAAGCTTAGGGGGGCATGACACTCAATGTGCAGAGAGTATAAAAGGGTATTAAATTTTGCTGAGTGATTGCTCCCCTCTTTCCTGCATTTAAATATATTACTTTTGCTGGTAAAATTTTTAGTAAAAATTTTGCATATAGGATTGCATTCATACTAGTTACATTACATATAGGCAAAACAAGTAGTTATAACAAAGAACCCCTAAAACAAGAAAACAAGTGTGTATGTGCCTTGGGATCCAGTTGGACGTTACCTCAAATGTCCTGGAATCTATCCACAGGTTCTTCGCAGCCTTAGTTGCCTATCATGATTTGTTGACTAAGATTCTTGCAGTTGACTTTGTTTATTGCATGGCACAGTGTAGAATGTTGATTTTAGGATCAGACTGATAACAGAAAGCAGAAAATAACAAATGCAAGACACATAACACAGCAGTACCCTGGGAAAACCTCCCTCTTGGAGGTGAAAAACCCAACAACAAAAGATCTCTGACTATATTAATTAAGCTCAGTAGCAGATTTACAATCTTGCTTCACACATGAAGCATACTTCAAATTAGGGCGCACATTAGGGCAACTTATCTTGCTGTAGGCGATACGATATGCTGAAGGCTATGTCCTTGAATTATTCGCTGCCCTAGATGAAGTTCACTGTTGCTGTGAATGGATTTGGCAGCCTTGCAAGGAAGTTCGCCAGCCAGGTATGATGTTCGCCCAGCCAAGTATGATGTTCGCTCAGCCAAGAAAGTAATCAGGATGAATTCGCTGGACTGAAACACTAATTCGCTTGCCAAAGGTAGATCGCTGATCAGTAGACAGAGATAGTTCGCTGTATGTGAATTGGTATTGAATGATTACAAATGAACTTGTATATATATGCCTCAATGCCTCCTAATAGACCTTAGGTCAGCCTTATTGTTTTGGCGCCAAGAATAGGATCAGACCTATAAATTACAAGTTACATTTATATAGGTCTTGTCCAATACAATTACAAGTTACATATAGGTCTTGCTTAATTACAAGTTACATGTGACGCCCGATTAGGGCCAGACTTAAACAATGTTTACATATCAAATTGAACCATCAAAATGGCAAAGGCCACTTAGCCATCAAGTGTACTAGGTCGGCCCTAGAAGGATCCGACCTAGCTACACATCAACACTCCCTCTTAGCTAGGGAAGATTCCTTCTCGATAACCGAGTCACATAGTAACAACCATCATGGCTACTCCCATGAAAAATGCAAATGAACACAACCACCATGGCTACTCCCAGAGGGTGGGTCCATCATGGCTACTCCCATGAATGGAATTACAAATGAACACAACCACCATGGCTACTCGTAGAGGGTGGGTCCACCATGGCTACTCCCATGGATGGAAACCAATTAAACATGATGACCTTCACCATAGCTTCTCCCAGAGGGCGAACAAACACAAGTGCTAAGTCATGGAATGACATCCACCATGCCTACTCGCAGAGGGTGGATCCACCATACCTACTTGCAAAGGGTGGATAAACACAAGTGCTACATCATGGAATTTCTTCCATGACATCCACCATGCCTGCTCGTAGATGGTAGATACACCATACCTACTCGCAGAGGGTGGAACGAGGGCTTTCACCGCAAACTTCTCTCACAAAGAAGAATGCATTAACCAAAAGATGAGGCTTAATCTGAAGTTGAAATGTTAGGCTCCCTCTGAAGCTGAAATGTCAGGCTCCCTCTGAAGATGAATTGACATTTCCTCCTTTAGAATAAGAAATCTTCCGAGTTGACATTTTACCTTGGCTCCTTCTGAGGTGTCCCTATGAAAACTTCCGTAGAAGAAGCTAGAGGAGTAGACCTGAATTTGCACTCTCGAGCATGGTGACCATACTTATCACACCTAAAACATTGAATGTGAGATAAGTCCTTCCTTTTTGATTCAGAGACAGGATCTGATTCTCTGTCTCTATCCCACTTCCTTCTTTTGCCTCTTTCTATACGTATTGCAAGGACTTGATTTTCCACATCATAATGATCACACTCAATTCCTCTTGCTATCAATCTTGACTCTTCTTGAATGCAATCCGCATGAAGACGATCAAACTTGGGAAGTTTCGATCTTGCACTAATTCCTTGAATGTAAGACTCCCAGGATGCAGGAAGACCATTAAGAGCCAACATGGTCAAGTCCTTGCTGTCAATAACATGACCAATAGAAGAGAGCTGATCTCTCAACTTAGAGATCCTCATGAAGTAAGCAATAACAGTTTCTCCTTTTGCCATCTTGATGTGATGAAACTGTTGCTTTAAGGCTAGGGCACGACTTGTGTTGTTGATCTCATACATCCCTTCCAATGTCTTGAACATATCTTTGGCTGAAGACATCTTGGAAATGATAGGCACAAGGTGGTCGTTCACGGAGTCAATCAGGATCTTCTTTGCTTTGACAACATTTTTCTTGAATTGGAGTTTTTCTTCTTGATCTTCAGGTTCAGGCTGATCTTTTCCTTCTACAAACTGAAGTAGATCATTCTCTTCAAGTGCAATAAGAACTCTAACCTTCCACGAGGTGAAGTTCAAAGTTCCGTCAAGTCTATCTTCAACCATTAAACCGGTCACCATCTTCAATGTAGGAAATTGCTTGATGAAGGTGAAGTAGGAGAGAGTGCTTTGCTGCTGTCAGACAGTCTGATCACGATTGCTTCAAACCTTGCTCTGATACATTGTTGATTTTAGGATCAGACTGATAACAGAAAGCAGAAAATAACAAATGCAAGACACATAACACAACAGTACCCTGAGAAAACCTCCCTCTTGGAGGTGAAAAACCCAGCAACTAAAGATCTCAGATTATATTAATTAAACTCAGTAGCAGATTTACGATCTTGCTTCACACATGAAGCATACTTCAAATTAGGGCACACATTAGGGCAACTTATCTTGCTGTAGGCGATACAATATGCCGAAGGCTATGTCCTTGAATTCTTCACTGCCCTAGATGAAGTTCACTGTTACTGTGAATGGATTCGGCAGCCTTGAAAGGAAGTTCACCAGCCTTGTATGATGTTCGCTCAGCCAAGAATGATGTTCGCCCAGCCAAGTATGATGTTCGCTCAGCCAAGAAAGTAATCTGGATGAATTCACTGGACTGAAACACTAATTCGCCAAGAAAGTAATCAGGATGAATTCACTGGACTGAAACACTAATTCGCTTGACAAAGGTAGATCGCTGATTAGTAGACAGAGATAGTTCACTGTATGTGAATTGGTATTGAATGATTACAAATGAACTTGTATATATATGCCTCAGTGCCTCCTAATAGACCTTAGGTCGGCCTTATTGTTTTGGCGCCAAGAATAGGATCAGACCTATAAATTACAAGTTACATTTATACAGGTCTTGCTTAATTATAAGTTACATGTGACGCCCGATTAGGGCCAGACTTAAACAATGTTTACATGGTATTTAGGAATGCTAATCATTTTTTATAGATGATATCCAAGTGGATTTTCATGCTAATCGTTTTTCCTAACAAGCTCATGAAATTCCCTCCAATTGCCTCTTTCTCTTGTTAAATGATTTTGTTAAGAAAATCTTTGTATTTAATTGCAACTAACATAGATAAATGTAAGGTTGTAGTAGAAGATAGCAACTAGGTTCGCTTTATGCCACGCTATGCTTCATGAAAAGCAATAACAATTGAATATCACAACAATCTACAAACTATGGTGAGAATTTTCTTATTTATCAAATTCCCTTAATGAAGAGCATGAAGAAGATAGACAAATATCTCAAAAGGTCTTCAAAATAACAATATATTGAATCAACCATCAATCGACTCGAGATCAATCTTGATAGGCATTGATTATCATTGTAAATTAACAAAGTGCAATGACATTTTTTAACAAGAATTCCATGAATTTTTCTTGTTACTTGGATTAGGAGTCTAGGTCCATCTTTAGTATCTTGACATCAAAGTTGAATGCTCTCAATATGAATATTAATATAATAAAATCCTAGGTCTCTTAGAGACCTCTTGGTAACATGGTCAATCCTTTTTTCGATTTCTACAATAGATTTATCTTTAATGTGCAACAATTAGGGCAAAAGATCCGAAGATTTGCGATTAATAAAAAATCATACAACCCTGATACAATTGTGTGACTCAATAAGAGGGAACGATACAACCCAAGATATTAAAGAGTATGACTAATGATGCAAAAAGGTGTGGCCATGATAAATGGAGGGTGCAACATGAGATACAAAATATTCAAGCCATCAATGGCATTGTGCCAACATTTAAAGAGACAACTTGGGGAAGCTTGCATGCGTGGGTTTGAATGAGATATATTCCCCTAATCTACCTCTTCAATGACAACCACACTTGTTATTCTATTTTATATTTCGAAGGTATGTACTAAACTCGATCAAACTTATTTTGTGTACTTAACAACGTCATGGCGTGTGTTGTTGTAGAGTCTCCATGCTTTGTGTAAGCATGTAGACAGTTCCTCCCATAGAAGAATATCACAATTTTCGATCACTCAAACATCTTTACTTGCATTTTGCCACTTTTCCCTTGCCAATCCCTATCACATATTTGTTGGAGAAGTGCTTTGCCCCAATGACTTAAAAAAAGGTCAAGAAAAGCATTGTTGGTGGCATTGTACTTAGGAAGCTTCAGAGGAGAGTATGGATATCTTCAAACCACGAGTTCTTCAGGCTAAGGGCAGGGCGCACAACTATTGTCTTGACATAGCCTAAGGAAGCTGCACTTCCTGGGTGGCTTGCAATCATATACTTCTTGTCACTGAAACCGCCCATATGTGATATCCCATGTATATATTCTCAGATTGCCATCTTGGTCCAGCCTAATGAATGATAGTGTGCTATTATATTTGGGAGTGGTGAAGGCATAGAGAGGTCGATTGAGATTATAACTTGCAAAGCTTAGGCACTCTTTGATGTATGAGAGCATTCATGTTGCCCAATTGCATTTTCATGTTTTTGGTCGTAGGGTTGTTGAGGAAGGTGATACTCACAATTGGCCATTTGCAAGTGTGTGTTTTGGTAAACAAGTCCTTTCTTTGATTGTCGTAGAAGCTAAGAGTCTAGTAAGGCAAATGGTTAGAAAATTGGTGTAGAGTGCAAAGCCATTGGTTTCTGTTACCAGTTTATCTAGTTGTCTTTGTCTAGAGTTTGACTCACCAGCTTCTTCACTTGGTTTATGTCTAATGACTACCCTACCAAGATAGTGTCTATGGGATAGTTTAGGCTTTGCCACACAATTTTGTTTCTTGTCAAAGAGCATGATGTTTTTGTTGATTTAAAGTTTGATATCAACAATGCCTTTGAATTTCAATCTTCTTGGGAGTGAATGGCCTCTTGTACATGTGTAGGAATAGCAAACCAATCACTTTGGAACCTTCGTTGATCAATAATTAACTCTATTCATGCAATCGTAAGCAAGTATATTGGTCTTTGTGTTTTGCATACACAATGAGGTAAAACTAGTTTGTTTTAGACTTTCAAATGCTGTAGAAGTCACTTTTAGGGTAAGGGATTAATTTTTATCCATCATAGTCAAAGACAAATGATTTTAAAGGAAGAAAGAAAAGCAAAAAGAAAGTGCAAATTGATGTAGGCTTGTTCTTGCATCATTGCAGATTCTTGTGGGTTTGATGTGGGTCAGCCAAGTTCATTTGGGATGAACCCACATTGGAATAGCCAACCTGAATGACTCCCCAACTAGATTGAACTAGATCCTGAAGTAGGTGTGGATTGGACCTGGATTTAGGCAACTTAGGTAGCATATATGTGTCATATCTCATCAGGATTCAAAACCGGTAACTTAGGTAGGATATATATTCCACAGGAATTGTATATGTAATATCCCATCAGGATTTTATCCAGGCATTTCTAAAAGTCTGCCATATCTTGAGCAGGTACAGTTTGTGGATCTGTAAATGTATTACTATCAACGTATGTGAGATCAACCCATGTAAATGACACCTGATGTATGCTATCTTATTTATATTTGCGTAGTTGTATGGATTCTGTCATATGGGATTTTTGTGCATTGAAGAACTTGTGGAAGAGCTCCTAAATTTGGTATGAGCGATTCATAGTTTGTTTGCCAGAAAACTTCCATGATACTTTCTAGAATGTCATCTCGATTGTGGAGATGCACCAACCGATATTGCTCGTATGCTTATGGCATTACAGCATCAGTTATCCTGGGCATGTTTCTGAATCTTTTTCTTAGCTGAACAGTGAATGACTTATGTTCAATATATATCAAACAATATTTAAGCAGTCTTGGGAGAGACTTTGTAATATCGTATTCATATTTTCTGACTGTATTCAAGCTTGCTGGTATTTTCTTCTGTGTTTACAAGGATTTCCTTTAGAGGCTGCTGAGTATGTTATTCTATATTTCTTAGGCATTTTCCTCAAATATGCATATTCTACTAGATGTGAAATTTTAAATTTATTCTCTTCATGGGCTGCATCTTCTAAGAGCGCGTTCTAATAAAATGTTCATTAAACAGAGATCATCGACTTGTTAATTGGGATTGTGTTCTAAGAACAGCAATTTCTGATATTGAGGTATGCTTATTTGTATTGACATTTCTCTTATATTATAATTTTTCTGTCTTTCCTAGTTGATCTTTAGAAATTGTTTGAGGTACTGTTTGGGTATTTCATTTCTCATCTTTTGTATTTGGAGGAGCTAGTCCTAATAATTTGTTGTATGTTCAATTAACATTTTGTAAAGGTAGACTACATTGACATCAATAAACGGACACTACGGAAAGTCCCAGGGTACAAAAATCCAGTTGAGTTTGGAGTTTTGACATCGTTTGCTTATCCTCTGGAGGAAGGATTGGGAGAGATAGTTGTGGCAACAACAAGACCTGAAACCATGCTAGGTGACACTGCCATTGCAGTGCATCCTACTGATCAGAGATACATGCATTTGCACAAAAAGTTTGCCATCCACCCTTTTGATGGAAGAAAACTTCCTATCATCTGTGATTCAGAGCTTGTTAATCCAGAGTTTGGAACTGGTGCTGTTAAGGTAATGTTATATGATTGTATCTCATGATACAATTGAGATTTGTTTGGTAGAATATAAATCTTTTCTCTTACTTAATTCATCTTTCCTTAGCAGATGTTGGCTGAATCACAACTAAGAATTCATTAAATATCATTTCTCTAATTTGGATTTAGATAATTTAGATTTCATTTCATACCAAGCTCGGTGTGGTGCAATATTATTGTAATTTTTTTGTCTTTCATGTCTCCTACAGATAACTCCAGCACATGATCCAAATGATTTTGCTGTAGGTAAGCGTCACAATCTAGATTTTATAAGTATATTCACTGATGATGGCTTGATAAATAGCATTGGTGGCAAGGAATTTGAAGGAATGAAGCGGTTTGATGCCCGAGTGGCAGTAATTGAAGCTTTGAAAAATAAGTTAATTGCTACAATTTACTATAAAATTAATGGCTAAGGGTTAAAAGTCCTGATGCAAAAGTGGTCTAGTTAATGAGAATATAAATGGGTGTAAACTTTGTGAATATTTCTACCTTCCCTGTCCCTGCATTTCATGGAATTTTCTTCAGCATTTTCATGGTTCAGTTTGTATCATTTGCTCTACTTTGGGTTACCTCAAGTGTCAATGTTATTTTTATCTTACACGTTTGAAATTTACATAAAGCTTGCTAAATGCTTTTATTAGCTACGCAAGGATGAGGACTGCCATGATGTATAAGCCATCAGAGTCCTAATGACAAGGGAGAAGGGAGGTTTCCATGTCAGTCTAATAAAAAGGGATGCTGTAGATGGCAGGAGACTTAAATTTACTTATTGGATGTTCTCTATTAAAGTAGAAAGACTGCTGTTTGATTAAGCCATCTGACCCAATTGGTCAAATTCAAAATTAAGATTGAAAAATATGTCTAATTATTGTGTAAATATTTTTTCAAGGATAAATCAGCTTTATGTCTGTGTTACCTTTTGCTTATTGGCTTTTGTTTGTGATCCATGGACATTCTTTGCACACCATGATTGCTCATCTAGGTTCAATTAGCCGAATCATTCTTGTATGGTCACCATCAAATCTAGTTTAGCTCTTTCATGGTGGTTGTTGGGATTGCCATCATTTGTATGATATGGATCAAGACCAGCCATTTTCGTTTTGTCTAGGATCCCTTTAGCCACATCTTCTCTAGATGTTGTATCTTGCTCTATTTGTAGAAGCTGCAATTTCAATACATGTTTGTCATCAATGTTACAACCATAGGAGCAAAAATCGGCAAATTAAAATTCTAAGATTTTTAAAAAATATTGGGATTTTAAAAAAACATAAACATGCCAAAAAAAAGAGAAAATCTTCTTCTTGTTTGAATTAGAAGGCATTTTCATAGCTTAGAGATATTTAAAGTAAACTAAAATGAAAGTTTGACTTTGTCCTATTAAACACAAAACAAAACTCCATCCAATTCATCTATTGTTTTTGTAGATACGTGTAATATAGGTAAAAAGCTTAAATCCTATCTGGAAAAAAACATACTTGTTGAAGTCAAAATTAACTAAAAATGGTAAAAAATCGTGATAACATGCGACCTATGCCACAAGATTGGATTTCATACTTGTGTTTGATGAAGAGTTTTTTTGGAATAGTCGTTGAGTGGTAGAACCGAGTAAAAAAATGTGATTACATATGAATATTATATTTATATTTTTTAATATTTAATAACTCGTTAAAATATAATATAAATTTAAGAACTTAAAACATTAATTTAAGTTAAATATTAATACTTTTAAATTGATTATAAAATTTACTGTAGATCTTTAAAAAAATTAAATTTATCAATAACTCGTATGGAAATCTAATAAAACCTAAACACTAATTAATATTAAATATTATAATAACATTGGAAATATGCAAAGATGGAGCAAACTGTTGCTGCGAGGAGGGAGTCT
The DNA here is from genome assembly GCF_030272615.1 of Cryptomeria japonica. Classification (NCBI taxonomy): domain Eukaryota; kingdom Viridiplantae; phylum Streptophyta; class Pinopsida; order Cupressales; family Cupressaceae; genus Cryptomeria; species Cryptomeria japonica. The sequence continues at coordinate 374,689,079 of NC_081407.1, read as the reverse complement.
GAGGCCCTAGTCTTTTTGTCTTATGTTCAGCTCGTTTTTTCTCTCTAACATTGCGGTGTGGGGTGTGTTGGCGGTGTGCAGTTTTCTTTCTGAGGTGTATTTGGGTGATTTTTTGGCAAGTTTTCTGGGCAGTTTGGGGGTTTTGCGTTTGGAGTTTGTGGGTATTGTTTTTTGGCTTCTTCTTTGGGGAGGGTGTGATTTCTTTGGTGGTGGGTATGGGGTTTGGGCTTTCCTTTGCCTTGTATTTCTGGGGTTTTTAATTGGGGAGGTTGGCAGCTCCTCGAAATTAGTAATTTGTGAGAATATGAAGAAGGCACATCCTTTTCAAATGTTCATGTTCAAGCTATGGAACATCACAAGAAGTTTGCATCTAGTGAGAACCCTTCTTTGCAGGGTGTCTCTTGTGCCAAGAAAACAATTGGGTGTTTGGAGAGAAGTGCAGATTGACTGGTCTTGGTGATTCAGCCAGATTCTGAGAATGTTAGTTGCTTATGCAACCATGTTTTAAATTGCAAATTTATGGGATTTCGGGCCTCTTTGATGTTTTTGGATACATGGGTGAGACAGACTTGGAACTTGGAAGGAGATATCGAGATTATGTTAGCAGCCAATAATTACTTTGTGGTTGTATTCTTGCATATGTTAGATAGGAACAGGGCCTTATTTTCGCAATTAAGTAGGCTTGTTCATTAAACTGTGGCATGCAGTTTCAACTCTTTATAAGAGCTCCCTTCAAGGGTTCTCGTGGTGTGCAGGTTTCAACTCTTCAAAAGAGCTCCCTTCAAGGGTTCCTGTTTGGGTACATCTCCCAAGACATCCATTAGAGTTTTGGAGGAATGATATTTTGCATTTGATTGGTCTTTTGCTAGGAATGCCGGAGGCCCCATCGCAACAAACATTGGAAAAAAGGTAATTTCCTATGCTTGTATCTGTGTTGATATTGATTTAAATAACCCTTTGCCAGATTTGTTGGAAATTTGTCTTGGATCCTCCTCTTGGATTTAACAACTTGATTATGAAGCCCTTCCTTTTCGAAGCTGTATTTGTCATCAGTATGGTCATTTGCAAAGGAAGTGCCCTAGGTTCAATCATGCTTCTATCTTAGCTAATGTCCGTCATTTTCCTATTCCTAAGGCTAATAAAGGGAAGGTCCCTTTGGCTGTAGCTGAGAGGTTAGATATATTTTTGGTATCTTGCTTTTGGATGGATGGTAGTTGGGCTACTAGCTTAGAGATTTTAGATTGGAGAGGGTTTGATCATTGGCCGATCAAACTCATTGCTTCTCAATTTAAAACTTCTAAAAATTGTTAGTTTGAATTTCAGCTTATGTGGCTTTGGGACCCTTCACTCAAGGATCGTGTTGTTGTGGTGCTGTGAAGGGAAGCCCGCTTTTGGTATAGCAATGCACTCCTTTGTTAAAAGGCAGCAGTTTGTCGAATATAAGATCAAAAGGTGGAATCTCAACCAACTTGAAAGCGCAATCTTCTTTGGATGGCATAACTTGCCAGATTAGGGACTAGGGTTTATCTGGGGAGTTGTATAGAGAGGAATTTGTAGCTGTGAAAGAGCTGGAAGAATGAGAGTTACACGAAGAGATATATTGGAAGCAAAAGTCTTGCATTGATTGTCATCAAGGAGGTGACTAGAACACAAGTTTCCTCCACAACTCTGTGAAGGATAGATGGTAAGGTTGTCTTCAGAGGGAATTCAACTTTCTTCTTTCACTCAGTTTTTGAAGTAGGCTTCTCGATTCTTTGCAGCCTTGTTTATTGAGGACTCCCCTAGTGCAAGTGTTGAGGGGAAGCTCGTTCTTGATTGCATTCCCTCTATTGTTTTTGATGAAATGAATGTAGATCTTATGAGACCCATCTTTGTCTCTGAATTAGAAGAGGTGTTCTAGATGAAGAAACGAAAAGCTCTTGGTCTAGATGGTTTTCTATAGAGTTTTATCAGGAGTTTTGGGAGATTATCAAGATGGACGTTTTAGAGGTGGTGCATGTGTCTCATAGCAATAAACAAATGTTAAGGGCTATAAATGGTACGTTTACTGATTCCTAAAAGGGAAGGAGCTAATACTTTGGATGCTTTTAGACCTATAGCTCTTTGTAATGTGATTTATAAAATAATCACGAAGTTGATTGCTGAAAGAATCAAGCCTTGGCTCAGCTTACTAATCTTAGAGCAAGAAGGAGGTTTTGTTGTTGGTAGGCAAATTCTGGATGGGATTGTCATTGCCATGTAAGCTATTCATTCTATGACAGCTTCAAGGGAATAAAGTATGTTCATTAAGTTGGACATGGCCAAAGCTTGTGATTTTGTCAAATGGTCTTCCCTGCATTAGGTTCTTATAGCTTTTGGCTTTGGTAGTGAATGGATCGATTGGGTTTTGGGCTGTGTCACTTCCTCTTCCTTTGCCATTCTTATCAATGGCAAGCCTTCGAAGTTGTTTGGTGCTTCTAGAGGTCTTCAACAAGGTAATCCTTTATCACCTTATTTGTTTATTTTAATGGTTGAAGGGTTGGGAAGATTTATTAAGTCTCTGGTAAGGTAAGGTTTAATTCAGGGTTGGAATTGGGTTATGGACTGCCTCCCCACTTTCATCTACAATTTGTGGATGACACAAATTTGATGGGTGCTACTAGAATCAATGAGGCTATTAATTTCAGGAAGGCTTTGGATATTTATTTGGTTGCTTTAGGGTAAAAGATTAATGAAGATGAATTTTATATTTTTTTCTTCAATACTGCCAAGCTTATTCAAATTAGGATTGCAAAGATTTTGCGATTTCAGATTGGTTTTTTCCCCTTTATTTATCTTGGAGTCCCCCTTGTGACGAGTCCTTTGACTAGAGGGTTTTGGCAAGATATGAATAAGCTTTGTAGAAGGATCAATCATTGGACTTGCAAATAACTCTTGACGGTTGGGAGAGCGACTCTTTTGAAGTTTGTTGTTTAGGCTCTTCCCATTTATATATGCTTTGTGCTAACTGCACTAGGGAGTTTCATTAAAGAATTCAATGCTCTTTCTCGACATTTCTTATAGGCAGGTGACCTTGCTTTCTTTAAAGTGGAGTTTGGTCAAATGGGATTTTGTTTGAAGGCCAAAGCAGGGTGATGGCCTTGGATTGCAATAGGTGGGTTTGAATGGTCAAGTGTTGGCTGCTAAGCTTTTTTGGAGATGGTGCACTAATCAGGATCAGGCTTTGGCGAAATTCCTTATTGGTAAGTACTTTGGAGATGTGGATGGTAAGGATGTTTCTCATTTCAATCTAGAGGGAAAAGGCTCAATGATTTGGAACACTCTTAAGAAGGTTGCTCAGTTAATTAAGCAAGGGCTTTTTTGGATCTGTAACAGGGGTCCAAAAGCCCTTTTTTGTATGACTCTTGGGATGGCGATCCTCCCATTGTTTCTCAATTTTCTCATTTGCAATCTTTATGTAATAGCTTTTTGGAAGTTGGTTGGAGTAGAGTTGAGGATTTTAAAACTTCCTTGAATCTATAAGCTAGGTAGAGGTGTCTAGATGGAAAGGACCTTTGAATGGCCTCCTTGAGGGTCAGTGGAATACCAAGAGGATCTTGCAAGAATCCTTGTTAGGAGAGTGTGTAATTCTTTGAAAGGAAAGGATTTTTTGCTTTGAGACAAGATTCAAAGGGCAAGTTTATAGTGGGCTTTATGATATATGGAGTTGGTTAGACAAAAATATGGGAAGATTGATGCTCCTTGGTGTAAGTAGGTGTGGAATAGGTTTGTTTGGCCTCAGTTGAATTTTTTCGTATGTCTGGTTGTGCAAAACAAGTGCCTCACTTGGGAGAACCTTAGAAAAAGGGGATGTCAAGGGCAGCCTTCTATACGTGTTCTTTGCAATAATAGTGATTAATTCTCTTCACATATCTTTTTTCAATGCTTGTTCGCTAAGGAAATTTAGCATTTGTGGTGGGGAGTTTGGAAGCATGCTTGTGTTCATGCCAATTCCTTGATTGAATTTTGGAGCAATCTAGGAAGACCTCTAGTTAAGACTTCCTTTTTGCATATAGTTTGGGATATTGGCCCTTCTTTCATTCTATGGCAATTGTGGTTAGAAAGAAAATCATAGGATTTTTCAAGACAAGAAGTTTGTTGTGCTTCAAGTTTGGCGGAAATTGTTGGCATGATACAAAAGATGTTGGCAAAATGTGACCTTTTTGTTATTGTGGATCCTGATGATATGTATATTGTCCAGAATTTGAATCTTTTGGGATATGGGACTAGGTGATACCTGTTAAGGAAGAGTAGGCATGCTAAGAGGAAGATTCAATGAGATGGTCAGTGGTCTCCCTTGTCCTTGGAAATTCTAAAGATTAATATGAATGGTTCGTATAGGGGAAATCATGGGCATGTAGGCATTGTTGGCATTGGTAGGGATAGCTCTGGGGTTGTTGTTTTCCTTTTCTTGGCGTATAAATGCTAGCAAACTAATATTTTAATGGAGGTTCTTAGGTGATTATGGATTTGCTGAATAAGTAGAGGTTAGATGATGTTAATTGGCAATTGGCACTGGTGGTCAAACAGATCCTTAGTCTGAAGGATTCTTTGGATTCAGTCTCTTTTTGTCACATTCCTGGAGAATGGAACAAAGTGGCTGATTGTTTGGCTAAATGGGCTTCAAAGCGATTGGATGGGTGGAATATGTCACATTCTTTTGGAATGGAACAAAGTGGTTGATTGTTTGGCTAAATGGGCTTCAAAGCGATTGGATGGGTGGAATATTGGTGAATGGGGTCAATTGTTGTTGGATTGCTCTATTATGTTGGACACGATTATTATGGAAGACGTGATTGGATAGGTGGGAGCCTTTTTTGGTTTGTGGTTTCTAGGCTTTGTTCTTCCTATTGGATCGGCGCCCTTTGATTTTTGTAATGTTTCTTCTTGATTAATAAATTTTTAACGCTCTTTTTCAAAAAAATAAAAAAATAAATATTAAATATAAACAATTTCAATTTAATTATAAAATTCAATAAACAAATTCATTTTAAATTTTAAAAATATAAAATTTCAATAATTTAAATAAAAAACCTAAATACTAATAAAAATAAATATGATTAAATTTTAAATTAGCTACTAAATTTATAATAAGATCTTTACAATTATTAAATTTATCACAAAATTTAATAATGCATTATTATTTTTATCGCAAAATTTAATAATGCAATTATTAATAATTTACAAATATTCTACTGAGCGGCATTGGCAAAGGCTTGTAGAAGCATTTTTTGTTGTCCATCTTTCCTGTGGTCGTAGCATTAGCTTTGGAAACAAAAGAGGAGGGAATCCTTCTTGTGGTCACGCTATCGACCTTGAGCCTATTCATTGGCCTCCGGTTACCCTAGTTAAAAGCATAGATGCATACGGAAATTTAAAATGAGTATTTTGTTGAGTAGGGTTTAAACAAAATTCTTGGGCATTTTTTTGTGCTGGCAGCTAGTGGTGATTTCTGTAGAACTGCGATATTTTAAACAGCTGAAATTTGATGATTTACAATTTGACAAAAAAAGATAAATTTGATAAAAAATGGTAAAAAATGCATGTTTTTAATTTTTTTGGGGGAAAACCAGTAAAACATGATTTACTTTGATCACAGTTTTTTTGAGGGAAAAATTGCTAAACCTAGAGATTTGTGATTTTTGTGATCAATCTCAATTTTTTTCGCAATTTCTGCTCCTATGATTACAACAATGACTTGCAAATGCAGACTCGACTTGGATTGTTTACTGGACTCAAATAAATCTATAAAATGTTGTGGAAGTGTTTTCTATTAGATTTGAATACAAAGTAAGAAATTGCATCATCATGTAAATAAACAACTAACGAATAAATATTATGAATTAATCATGATTATTTTCATAAATTATCATCAATTGCATATCTAGGCAAGTTACAAATAGCAAGATGTTACAATTTTTTGTTTTTCCCGTTTTAGTGAAAAATTTGGGAAAGGGTCTTATCCTTGCACTTGGTTGCAGCTCCTCACTCAACCTAGAAGGCTGCGTTTGCAACTTCACTTTGGTACTAGATGATAGTGACTCCTTTGCCTCATGTTGGACATCATCTACAATGATGTCCTCCAATCGAAACTCTCTTTTTTTTATCACATGTACACCCTCCATAGCTTGTCTCTTGAAATCAACAATATCGTCATTTGTGAACATAGGGGTCATCTCATCCCACTTAGTTTAGTCACTATAAGCATAAATATAATTCAAGTTGATAAGCTCTTGTATAGATGTTTCCACATTTCTTGTGTGCTTATTGCACAAAATCTAGGTCATTGTGGCATTGTTAACTTATCACTTTGGTACTAGATGATAGTGACTCCTTTGCCTTATGTTGGACATCATCTACAATGATGTCCTCCAATCAAAACTCTCTTTTTTTTATCACATGTACACCCTCCATAGCTTGTCTCTTGAAATCAACAATATCGTCATTTGTGAACATAGGGGTCATCTCATCCCACTTAGTTTAGTCACTATAAGCATAAATATAATTCAAGTTGGTAAGCTCTTGTATAGATGTTTCCACATTTCTTGTGTGCTTATTGCACAAAATCTAGGTCATTGTGGCATTGTTAACTTATTGTGTTTCTTCGTGTGAATGGACTAAAAGAAATTACTCATATCTAAAATTACTTGAAGGTTGAGATGAAATTCAGAGGACTAGTTTTTGAAGGCTTGGGTTATTTTTACCCCAATCTTGCCATCAAGAATTTGCAAATAAGATACTCGAAAATTTCTAATCAATATCAATATAGTAATTTGTAACTTTTAATATTTAAGTTAGGACTTCAATTTTTGTTGCTTGGTGTTTTGGATGGATCTTTCAAAAAGCTAGTGCTGAAGAAAAGAGATTCCCTTTAGTATGGTTGTAATTCTATGACTTAGAAATAATGAGTCTTCTCACCTCAACCTTAGGTGTCATCTTCACAATGCATGTTCAGGGACCCTCCATTAACTCCCCATTAAGATTTGTGAAGCTATTGGAGTTGATTGCTCCACATATGATCAATGATCTCCCAAATGGGATCAAATCTATCTATATTCGCATTGCAATAGTTTTGGATGGCTTTTTACCCCTATATTTATGGCCTCATAAATGTATTCCATTGGATTTTGCTCACCATCCACCAAGCACAAAATCATCACCAAAGATTCCAGCATTTACAAGTACAAACAAATTAAAATTACAAACATACAATAAAAATGAACACTTGAAAAATTTGAAAATAAAGGAATCAGTTTGAAATTTAAATTGAAGTTTGAATGCTCAAAGGGTGCATAATGCTGTGGGGAAGATGCGTGGGCATGGGAGGTTTATAAATAATTTTTTTCATCATATCCAGTTTTTTTCCTTTATTTCCCTATGAATCCTGCATCCAGCGAGTTTTGGCATCAGATTGACTGATTGCTTGTGTGAGTTAAGTGCCAGCCAAAATTTAAGTGAGACTCGGCTATTTTGTAAACTATGATTATAACCACTGCATATTCATGAAGGATGTCCTTGAGAATGTCATATTATCAACTGTGAAGTCCCTCAAGTGCTCTCTAATGCTCTCTGATGTAGTTGTCCAAATACAAGAAGTGCATGATAAGAAGAAAATTAAATTCCTAGAGACCAAAATTGGTCAAAAGGATTGAAAATACATGGTCAAAAGGATGTAACAATAAAAGGAAAGATGAATGGAAAAATTACATTCATTATCTCTGGTGACAGAAATGCACTGTCAAGTTATAACAGCAAAAGAATGTGATAGTTATAACCTTGGAAAATTAAACCAAATACAATAGGAGACAAATGTTAAGAAACATCAGATCATACTAAATAATAAATATAATTGGAACGGGAAGAAAAAGTATCCCTTATTGTGGCTTCCTCAATATTGATATTATCACTGGCATCAATGATCACCAGTCACAAATGATGTCCTTGAAAATGCTATCGCAGTCCTGTACAATACTATCTGACAAAATTGTCCAAACATAGTAAGTGCATCGTGGAAAGAAAAATCAACAAATAACTAATTTGTACTTCCAATTGAGAAGAGTAGGTCAATGGGTTTCAAAACACAGCGCCAAATTGTACCAGCAAATAAATGTGAAGGAATTTCTCCCTTCAATAAAAAACAGATACAATAGGAGATAAAGATTCAAATTACAAAACGTGGGAATTAAAATTATATACTGGAACAGAAGGAAAGGAAAAAACCCTTTTCTGTTGTCAATATCAGTAATATTGTTGGCATCAACAATCACCACATGATCGTGAAGAATTCTTTGAGAATGCTATCTAGTGAGGAGCCTGGAGTAATATAATGCAATAAGGCAGTCCTCAAAGGCAAAGTGGCATCTTCTCCAGAAATGGAGAAACGCCTGACGTTAACATCTAGAATCCAATGATGACAGGATGCTGTTGGATGCTAAATAATTGGTGTTACACAAGCATGCATGTAAAATAGAGAGTGGGTGGCAAATAATCCACTTCCCTCTCAAAGGGTCTTTTCTGAGTCCTGAGTATTCTGGGGAATGAAAAATGTCAAGTAGGGCTACTTTTGCCCATATGCATCTCTTGATTGACATGTAATGTTTAATTCTCTTTTTGCTAGCAATGGTTTTTCATAAGAGCCATCGGGAGCAGATAACTAGACCTGTGATTGAAGATAACTATCCCTGAAAAACAGATCCAATTATGTTATATACAAATTTTTGAAAATCTTGAAAGTTGAAAGTGTCCCTCCTACTTTAGTCCTTCCTTCTAATGATAATCCCTAAATAAGCACTAGCATCTCTCGGGACTCACTATAAATTGGGTACTCAATTACCTTCTTCAAATTTATGGCCTGCAGGTCCCGTCCTCTCAGATAGTAAATCTCAATCTGCAGGTCATGTGCCTCTGATGACAAGAGAACAATTGCCAATGTGTTTCAAACTTGAGTCTATGCAAGTAACAGGTCAATTTTTATTTTTAAATAACATTCATCTCAAAATTGTTGGGGCATGCATGACAATAAATTTAATTTCACTCCTGTCAAAGTAATTGATGAGGTACAACACATATCTCGCTGTTGACATCAAAATAATTGCACAAGGAAGAGTGCTTAATTGCTGGAACAGTTGCATTTTTATTTATTAATAGAATGTGATACCTTGTCATTTTACATTCACTGAGTGAGACCTGAAACCTTTGTGTGTGACAACTTGCAAGTTGTTTGATACCACGATATATGAAGAGGCAAAATGAGATGATAAATTGTGAAAGCAATCCCTAGAGCTTGAAAGATAAACTCTAGACATTCTGAAGAAAACTCTAAACATTCTGAAGAATTCTGAATATTCATACTGTTTATTTCTCTGAAAAAAATGATATATATGTTCATCGAAATCCAATATCAAAACCTTCTTGGAGGGGTCATTATTCATCGCTTATTTTGATTTTTAGAAGTCATGATGTCTTTAAACACTCAATTTAATATCCTTGACATCAGCATATGCATGTGGTAGATGCTCTACAAGAAAAGTGAGTTTATTGCTTTTTGTTTGCTTCATGTGATGTTGAAAGAGCAGAGAGGGCTACCAGAAGCTCATATTGTGCATAGGAAAGAACCCAGAAATGAACAGTAAAAAGACATTTGCAGGTGGAGTCATGCGGTGTCTATTGGATTGAGAGCATACACATAAGACATGCACTTGGTCCTATTGTCAGCTTTGCTTTGGTTTGAGGACAAAAATCAGTAAAAGGTCTTAACAGAAAATCACACATCCTTCAAAATGAATGCTAACAGTGGTTAAGAAATTAGGAATTCTGTTTCAAAGTGATGGTGACTGGTGCTCAAGTGTGATTCATCTCAACTTAAGAGGAAAGAAGAGGCTAATAGGTTTTGAATCTTGATTTATCTTTCATACTATTTTTAGCTGTAGCCTGTGGTAACCTCTGTTATGAGCTATATGAGGATTTATTAGGGATGCTTAATAATCAAAATCATAGGAGGATCTGTATCTTATTTTGGTTTTGATGTTCTGAATACTTCTTCAGTAGCTTTTTTTAGAGGAGATTCCCTCTGTTACCTAGATGGTTCTTGTTTTTGTGGGTGCAAGCTGTGAAAGGGGATGCATGAAATCATCTGGATTATACCAAGTACTTAATGGAGAACCTGTGGACATCTCATGAGGCTTCTCAATTACATGCATTGGCAAGAATTTGGTTCTGAATCATTCCATTTTTCTTTGGACAAGCGTATGTTACATTGGAAAACCACGGTGCTCCGTGTGTACATTTTATCCAAAAGTAAATTATAAGATATTTGTCTGCAGTACAGAAGTTTTATTTTTCATGCTGTGCAACAACTGAATCCTCTTATATTAACTCATTTATGGGAAAGGCTTTTTGGATTAAGACTGGAGTTATGCATTTCTTTCATTGCCACTAACAAAATAGCATTCATTTTTTTATCCTTTTAAATTTCTTTTAACTAAAATCTCGACAGTTTAGAATTTCTATAATTCAAAGCTTTTTAATACTTACATATATTTCTTGCATTTCCATTAGCTTGACTATAATGTAAGACATTGTTTTACAAAGTATTTTATAAGTATCTGTTGGAACACAAAGGCTATAAATTCATTTCACGTTGAAACTTTCCCATTTAATGAATACAGGGTCTTTACAGAGGCTCTGTAGATAATGAGATGCGCCTTGGCACATGTTCACGGAGTGATGATGTTGTGGAACCAATGATTAAGCCACAGTGGTTTGTCAACTGCAGTGATATGGGTAGGGAAGCCTGTGAAGCTGTGGAAGATGGTAGGCTTGAGATCATTCCAAAACAGTATGAAGCTGAATGGTTCAGGTTTCTTTTACTATCATGTTTATTTGAGCCTTTGGTTTATTGCAAAACCTTGTGTTTTCAAGACATATGTTTCCATTATGCTCATTTATTAGCGGTGTTTGTCATGCAGATGGTTAAGGAACATTCGAGATTGGTGTATATCAAGACAACTCTGGTGGGGTCATCGTGTCCCAGCATGGTATGCCAGTTTGGAGGATGATTCGTACAAAGAGTTTGGGTTCTACAATGATCATTGGGTAGTGGGAAGAAATGAACAAGAAGCTGTGGATGAAGCAAATGCAAAATTTCCTGGAAAAGTTTATCATATAGAACAAGACCCAGATGTGCTAGACACTTGGTTCTCTTCTGGGCTCTTCCCTTTTTCAGTGATGGGTTGGCCTGAAAATACTGCTGATATGAAGACATTTTATCCGACATCGCTGCTTGAAACTGGACATGATATTCTTTTCTTCTGGGTAGCTCGTATGGTAATGCTAGGAATGAAGATTACAGGAAGTGTTCCCTTTAAACAGGTCAGTTCAAATGGGAATTTTCCTTTATCTTGTGGAATATGGGGAATAGACTAACAGTAACTAGTAAATGATTTTTCTGTACTTGTTTATTGAAGGTTCATCTAACCAGGTAGTGCATGGAATAGCTTTTCGTCCTCTAAGGTGCAGGGATCTTCACAGGTTTCTTAGAATATTATTGCATGTTTGATATTTGTTTCTGTTCTGACAAGCTAAATTAGGTCAAATTTAAATTGAAGTCATCGTGTGCTCTATATGAATTGTAGTTATGGCATTTGACATGATTTCTGTTAGTTATACCCTCATTCTTACAAGCAATGTTTGCTGCTATATTCTGCATGGAATTTTTTAATAATTAATTTTTATATTTAGCTGTAGAGATTCTCATATGAGATGTTTCGTGTTTGTCAACTCACGACAATTGATGTTAAGCTTGTAGTACTGGTTTGACCTATGCCACAAGGTTCAAGTTCGTGTTTAAGCGACAAGAAAATTTGGATAAAGTTCGGCAAGAGGAAAAAATGTGGAAAAAAATTTGTGATTAAATTTGCTTTATATAAATTTGTTTGTCTATAAAATATAAGTAATAAATTCACAAAAATAAAAAAAATGTTATATTAAATTTGAATACAGTATAATAAATTTAGAACATTATAATATAAATATGTTTAAAAATTTAATTGAAATATTTTTAATATATAAACAAGAAATATATTAAATTTTTTACATTAAATAATAAATATATTATTATTATAAATCTAATATTTAATTTATATATTTTTGCAATGTAAATAATAAATATATGAAATCTTGTATATTAAATAATAAACATATAAAATTTTATATATTAAATAATAAATATATAGTAATAACTATCTGTTGGAACACAAAGGTTATAAATACATTTGATGTTGGAACTTTCTTATTTAATGAATACAGGGTCTTCACAGAAGCTCTGTAGATAATGAGATGTGCCTTGGGACATGTTCATGGAGCGATGATGTTGTGGAACTCATGATTAAGCCAGAGTGCTTTGTCAACTTAAGTGACTTGGGTAGGGAAGCCTGTGAAGCTGTGGAAGATGGTAGGCTTGAGATTATTCTGGAATCCTTGGCATGTCCCAACTGTTTCAATTTCATAGTAACAATATTTGAGTATAAGTAAATGAGTTTATGGAATTAAATAATGCAAGAAGTTTGTCTATGTGCAAAAAAATAATTAATAAACAATGGAATATATAAGTATATGTCCACTCCAGCTTTCAATGCCTGGTTAGCAAATGTCAGTGTGTAAGTTTCAGCATCAGATTCTTGCAAGAGGAATTAGTGAAGCTTGAGGAGAGAGTAAGAAATGCTGCAAGAACCCAATCCTCAGTAGTATCCTAAAAATACCACATCTTTAAAAGTTTCGTAAAACTTTTTCCTTGACTGTCTGGATTATATGCATGGACATTCTTTTGGCCCTGGATGTCATCTCTTGGAGTAATTTGCATTCAACATTATCCCTTCTTTTCATGTCATTCAAGTGGGCAGATTGCAACTTCAAGTGGAACTGTGGTAGGCAGCATTAAAGTTCATAACATACAATTTGGTTGAGCCTTAAAACCTAAAAATGTTTAATGCTTCTGTCTTTTCCCCTCTGGTGTTTGTTTGGCTTGTAATTTGAGGTCACATATTCATCTTGTCTGGAATGTGTAAGCTGCCCTGAAGTTGTCACTTATGAAATGGTATGAGTGGTGGCCTTATAGTTTAATGAAATGTCAAAAAGTATAAACAAAAGATCTATGTTGCACCTCAAAAATTTGTTTTCATAAACATATGCCCATGTTCATTGTGTGGACTGTACCTAAATAAGGAGTATCGTTTTTTCAGGGGACATTGAGAATATTTTAACTTTGTATGCTGTCTTCTTGCCTTTCTACTGGTAAACAGCTATTCTATAGTCTTAGTTCTGCTCTACCTGAGGAAATTTTTCTGGTTGTTGAAGGCATGAAGCTTCTTGCTTTAGGCACTCTTGAAAGATATTCTGGCTGCACTTTTGATACTTGAACCTTGGAATTCTTTTGACTTTAACTAGCACTTAAAATGGTACATCTGACAAAAACTCTAATCGATTTTTTGTCTGTTACACAAAAGTTATACAGTTGATTTTAAATTGATGATTGCATTTTTTTATTTCAGATTCTTCATCTTCAATTTCATGCACTTCTTTTGTCTGTCTTGCCATTAATTCTAACTACTTCTGCACATGACTTAACTTTGGCTTCAGTTTCCTTGTCACCTTGTAGAGCTAGGTTGGTCCACTTGTCAACATCCAGTTACTTCATCTTCAAGTCGAAGGATATGATACTGATATTTCTAGTTTCATATCCCGGCAGTAGCTTGTCATACTTGGACATGCCCACTGTAATTCTAGTTTTCTTCCAGTGAAACTCTTAATGGCCCCTTTTATTTAAAGTCAAGCCAGTATCAACATCAGAGCTGAGGGTATTGGCGGTGTGGTTTAGAAATAATTGCTTTAAAACATGTTCAACTTCCTTAAACATAACTTATGCTTACGCCAAATCCCTGATTATTCTTCAGTTACCACCCTCAAATTTAGGATTAATTTGCGGCTTCCACTGAATGTCCGGGGCTCTTCAGTGTAAATGGAGTTAAACCCTACTTGGGGTTCGAAAGAGCTTCCCTTCTCTGCTCGGTAGTGAAGTATCATTAATGCCAAGAGGCCTTATACAATGGCAACAAGGGGTGGAGTGCAATGGTGTGAGCGTGTTAATGTTAACTTTAATCTTTTACCTTAATTTGACAGCCATTCACATGTCAAAATATTAATATTAATTTTATATAAAATAAAATATACCCTTATCAAAATTATAAATTTTAGATAAATATATAAATAAAAAATAAAAAATTAGATTTAAAAAAAAAATCTACCATTTTATAATTACAATATGTAGCAAATATTCTTTTTAAAATTATTATTAAAGAATAACTAATTCAATAAAAATAAATATATATGATAAATTTTTATTTTTAATGATTTTTTTAAATAATAATCATTAATAAAGAAGTTTAAAAATTAACAAAAATTATTAAGAAAAAAAATTAATTGTTCTTGTTTGTAGTAAAGATAATTTAAATTAAAATAAAATAATTTTAAGGTAAATACAATAGTTTCAATTGATATCTCTTGGCATTTCTTTAGATAGATGTATTTAAGATATCTATACTAGTTTACCAACAGACTCACCTTTTGTGTCCATACTAGCTGCAGTACAATCTTTTGAATCTATTTGCTGCTCTATTTCTAAGAGCACATCTCATTTGATTTCGTTCATATAGCTCTGCATGTTCTCCTTTTTAACAAACCATTGTCATCTTTGTAAGAAGCCAAAATTTGATACGGCATCCAAGAAGTTTCCAAGACACCTAAGCTAGTATCACTTTATGTATATGAACTCATAAGGCTCTGCAAGTAACAAACATCTTCCAACACCTATGTTGCATATTGATAAGACTCATGTACCAATGATAACAAATGTTCAAGGTTGCATGGGTACTCGTACCGGAGACTCGGATGCGTATCCCGCACTGGAAACTTGGTTGGAAACGTCTCCATAGAGAGGAGACTTCCCGCTAACATATCCGCCCGTCTCCCACCGTCTCCAAGCCAAACAAAAAAAAAGGAAACCTTAAAAAGTTAAAAAAAAACAAAACACAGGCAACAAACTAATCAAAATTTAGTACAAACGGAAAAAAACAATGCTCAAAACAAATGCAGGTCACAAGTATTTCTTATAACGTTGCAACAGCCATTACTAAATTATTATATTATATTTAATGTTCAATGTCATTATATTTTTGGAATTTCTATAAAAATTAAATTATATTTAAAATAAATTGGCGTCTCCAAGTACCCACGTCTCCTATTTTGAAAAAATAGCCATACCAGTACCAGCACCAGTCTCCGAGGTCTCCAAGTACCCCCGTACCCGTGCAACCTTGCAAATGTTTAAGATGTTCATATTGAGCATAAATGGTCTTTTATTCTTTGCATGTTTTCTTTAGGTTCATATGCAATATAAGTTATAACACATGAGGGATCTCTTTTTAACTTGCATCTCAGTAAATGGTTTGCTGTTCCCCATCAGACTTTGCACGTGTAATTTCAGATTTCTTTTTGATAACATAAAGTGTGGGGTTTTCTAAAGCAAAGGACATTCAATTCTTTATTAGTGCTCATTCTTGTTATCTCCTTACCCTTCTTTTGTAGTCTATCAGTTAGAAAATCCACTAATGTGGGCGAGGATCTTGTTGTAATATTGGAATCCTGGAAAATTCTGTCTCGTAGAAACCAACATTGCTCCTGCTGGTAAAGCTATTTTCTGATCAGTATTTTTTTTGGAGGTTTATTTTCCGTCTGCATCATATAATCATATGCAATAACCTTGGTATTTTAAGATCATGCCAGTAAAAATATCAAAGCTGATGGTATAGGCTGTGTGGTTCTCTGTTCTCCATCTGGATCTGCACAAGTAATTTCAGATTTCTTTTCGTTAACATCAAGCCTGGATTTTCCTGAAGCAAATACATTTGATTTTTTATTAGTGCCCATTCTGGCTATCTCGTTATATCTTTTTTTAGTCTATTGGCTGGCAAATCTGCTGATGTGGATGAGGCTCTTGTTGTACTACTTGAGTCCTGGAAGACTCTGTCTGCTGCTAAAGCTATTTTCTGATCAGTGTCATAATTGGAAGCCAATTTACTGTCACTACTATATATCTATTCCCCTGCTTTCTTTTTCATCCCCTTCTTCATGACTCTACTTTCTTCTTGTATTCACCTTTGTTGCAAGTCACCTGAGAATGGCGGGCTCATGTTTCCCACTTTATCATTGCATTATCTTAACCATCCTTGCTCTTCACCCCATTTAAATTTGGAGCTTGATCTTTCTTTTGAGAGCCATTAGGAGTAGTGTTATTTTTTTCTCCTTTTGTTGGGGTCATTGCTACTCCCATCACCGACACTTGACCTTGTTCAAGGTTTTATTGAACTAGATTAACTGCCATGAGTAGAATCCTCTTCCATCTTTGGGTTGGCTACTCAGGAACAATGGGTCCATATAACGTTTACTGTGATATGCCTTTTTTCAGGATTTGCATTTGTTCAGTTTCCATCAGCTAGTGCATCTACATCTTCTTTTGCATCAATATCAGTAGAGAAAACATATTTTCCTAAAGTCCACAGTCTTACTTTGGTTAGGTCAAAATTTGACATTATCTCTATCCTGAGTGACTGACTGCCTTATGTTTGTTTGGAGATTTCACTCTTTAATCCTGGACACTGACCCAGATAGGGCTTCATAGTAGTATTTGGGCTCCAAATATTAGCCAAATTATGCAAGTGTGTCGACTGCTTCTTCTCTCTGTTAGCACTTTTCTTCTTATATCGTTTTGTACAGTTAGTTTTTTCTCTTCCAAAGCTCTGTGTTTCTTTCAAAGTTTTATGTTTCTATTCCACCACACAGTATGTAGCTGTATTCTTTAGATTGGGAGTTTCTTTGAGATCTTAAGATCTATCATAAGTGTAGTAGAGCAGTGTAATGGCTACCAGATGCTTTTTCAAATGTTTGTAGCTTTCTCGGCACTTATATGAGTGATTATTTATTGATAATTCCATTTATCATTAGGAATTTTAGATCACAGTACAAAGATTTCTGAGGTCCAAAGCACTAGTTTTCAAGCTTTGACAGAGTAGGGTGAAACAAATAACGAGTCTCAATGATTGTATATATAATATATGTGATTCTTGAGGTATATATTTGTACACACTCATTGTAGCTAGGTTTTTTTGCAGTTTAGATTTCTATGTACACATTTGTATTTATTCCCTTTTTAAAAAAAAATCTGATACAGGTATATTTGCATCCCATGGTACGCGATGCACATGGCCGTAAAATGTCCAAGTCATTAGGCAATGTTATTGATCCTTTGGAAGTTATAAATGGTATAAAACTGGAGGGCCTTCATAAAAGGCTGGAGCAAGGAAATCTAGATCGCAATGAACTTGAGATTGCAAAAGCGGGGCAAGTAAAAGACTTCCCAAATGGTATAACAGAGTGTGGGACAGATGCTCTTCGTTTTGCTCTTGTTGCTTATACTGCTCAGGTATAATGCTTAATCTTGGGTTCCAGAAAAAAAAAATCTTATAATTTGTAGTTTTTAACTTGTTCTGCATGCTTTAACTTGAATGTACAGTCAGATAAGATAAACTTGGATATCCAAAGGGTAGTTGGGTATCGACACTGGTGCAATAAGCTATGGAATGCCATACGCTTTGCAATGCTTAACCTGGGAAAAGATTTTGTGCCTTGTAAAGATTTGAATGTTGGATCTCTGCCATTTGGGTGCAAGTGGATACTCACTGCTCTAAATAAAGCCATTTCAAAAACTGTCACAGCCATGGAGGCATACGAGTTTTCTGATGCAACAAGTGCAGTTTATTCTTGGTGGCAATACCAGTTGTGTGATGTTTTCATTGAGATAATTAAGCCTGCCATGTCAGCAGATGACAACTCAACATCTGCTGAAATAAAACAGTCTACTAGGGATACATTATGGATATGCTTGGATACTGGATTGCGGTTATTACATCCATTCATGCCCTTTGTTACTGAAGAGTTGTGGCAACGACTTCCTCAAAGGCCAGGCGATGCTTCAAGAAAAGAGTCAATCATGATTTCTGATTATCCTGCGGCAGTGGAGGTGTGTAATGTAAATTTTTTTGTTGCTGCATTAATGGTTTATTTGCTTTCCCTTACCTGCTTTACCATGTTTGTCATTAGAGACACTTTTAGTTGTGATCAACTATTGTCTCTGTTGATTGTTGTCTTGATATCGATTCTGATGTATAGTTTGATTGGAAGTTATAGTCATTTTCTTACAATGCAGGAATGGACAAATGATGATATTGAGTCACAGATGGCTCTTATTGAGCTTACAGTAAGGTCAATAAGGTCTCTTCGTATGACTTATCTATTACAACCAAAGCAAAGGTAGGGCATGAAATTCTGTACCAAACACTACCCATTTTTTGATTACATGATTATGCTCAGTATAAGTACAGGCATTATTAGAGAAAATCTTCTAACAAAAAAAAATGTGTTTCTAGGCCAGAGGCTTTCCTTCTATGCAAAACTGATGATGTGGCTGTAGTACTGGAAAAATGTGCTGCAGAGATTTGCACGCTTGCAACCTTAGCATCAGTGAAGGTAGTGATAGTAGTTTGTTTTATTTTGTAATCTTGCTCTGGGATAAGAATCCCGAGTAATGCAATTTTTATGTAGGTATCTCATTGTCAATATTTGGATTTTTCTCTAATGAGTCAGGGTCAGTTGTGTAATGTGGACTCATTAATACTAAATCATTATCAGAATGTAGAAACTATATTTAGAAATGCTGTGGGGATGTAGAAAAGCGTTGCATTATTTGAAAAGCTTTAATGTGTTGATCGAGTTTTTTTCCCAGTTGTATGATATGTTAAGTCCATTATCTTTAATTTAAGGCAACAGAAAAAGCTAGGTGAGAAAGATGAATGTAAAATAAAACTTGGAGACCATTAGACCAAAGTCTATCTGCCCTTGGCTTTCCCCACAATATATTTTAGAGTGGGAGGATATTATGAAAGAAAATATGAGTTTAGGCAACCCTAGTAAAGATGGTTGACTAGATAGATGATTGGAATGCAAAATGCTATATTAAATGAACAAAGAAAGAAGCAAAATAGGTACATAGGGCAGATGAAAGAAGGATAAAAATAATACCTGCATGTTCTAGGGGTCTGTGCATCATCTTTGGTTAGGAATGGATGTCACATCCTTAAGATTAGTTAGAAAATGTTGTGGAATGTTCATGAATTGGCCACATTGAATTTGACCCTGCATCCCTAGTCCCTAGGTAACCCTTGGAACTTGCCGAATACTGCTTTTGGAGTGCAATTTTTTCTATCTTGAGAACATGGAAAATGTAATGCCCCCTATTCGGATATTCCTATATTTTGCCCAATTGAGGTATGAATTATACTAAGGAAGTGCAACTTACCCCTTTATGTCTCTACTTAGACCCTGCAACCAGGTTATTTATCATTATAAAAGATGAAGAAACATATAACGAGCAATATTGTAAAGAGAGACCTAATCATCACATAATGTGCATGTGTTATTCATTAACACTTCCCCTAAACCTATGCCCATTATGGAGTTACCTGGAACATCATATAAGGTGCATCAAGCTTATTCTTTTTCATCAAGCCCAAGAGCACGGAATGACACCCACCATTCAGCCTCCTGGCCCCACCCGGGGTTGCTCTACTTGAATGGAACCTTGTGCTATTTGCATCCCTTATATGTATTCTAGTCTACCTTCCATAATGAGATGGTTGGTCGGATGAAGTGTTAAGTAATCTACTATATAATTTATTATGCCCAACATCATAATAGCAATGATAGAAATATATAAATATATATTAACAATAATATGTTAATTACATACATTCCTACATTGAAGACAAAACAGTAGATCATGGTTGATTCATTATGCATCATACCCAGTAGTTGTAAATATACGAATCTACTAGTTAATATTATTAAATCTGAAGCTACTTGCTTCCTCTTGATCGATTGCCCTTCTTCTTTTGTTCAATCTGGTGTATGTATCTGTTTTGTTCTCTTCTTATTCACATACCACACACACCCTCTCTTAGTCCTATTCTCTATCTCAATTTATATCTTTTTCTTCTACAAGTCATACCCTTTGGAAAAGATACCTCTTTAGAAGAGACATGTCTTTTTCTTTTTTTGATCGCTGCCATAGAGAATAAACCTTCAATATAATAATGCTTGTTTAATAAACATACATTACCAATTAATTGTGTCCTTTCATGTAATGATATCGCACTTGTTAGGAGTGTATATCATACACACTGTTTCACTTGATAATATGCTGTTAGTTAATGCCTTAGTTAAATCCATGCTTAACATGATCGATCTCTTTGTAAATAGTGAACTAAACCGTATGTCTCTTCCACACAGACTTTGGTAATCTTCTTGTTAGTCAATGCTTTGTCTGTCTTTGTCTTGGATCACTTCATAATGATCTTTATTGCTGTGAAGTCGATCATATATTGCCATTCATATTTGACATTGCTGTTCATATTAGCATAGATTCTAACTATTGTGTGTTTGTCTTGTCGTAGCTCACTGCCTGTCTTGTAATACCAATATCGACCATTCTTGGACAATGATTGTCTTCTTTACTTAAGCCTTCTTGATGTGTATATCATGATGTTCATTATCTTCCTAGACCGAACTGCATATCAATGACAGTCTATTTGACATCAATGACCATTTTCAACAATAGTGAGGTTGGCTAGCCTAGAATTTACATTTTTTGTCATTGTATATTTCATAATACCCGAGTCGGCCCATAGTTATCTAGTGATAATATTTGATTGTTTACATTTAAACCCCAGGTAAGCTTCTTATTGTTTAGGCCATTCACTTTTGTGCTGTGTTTTGTATTAAACTAGGCGGGGCATGACAGAACATAATGAAGGTAAGCTTGGTTAATCCTTTTCCAATTTCTCTAAGTTTCTCTTTTGGAAGTTCCTAAGACTAAATGTATTGTCATCTATAATAAGCATATATGCACAGGGATTGTTAGTCTTGACTGGGTAGATGCTATCTGACTGAAAAGCATTTTTGGAAAGACAATGGATGTCAAGGCCAACCATAAATCGAAGGCTGCATATGACAGCAATATTTAACCCCAACAATTTACCCGGGGAAATCATTATAAAGCTTTCAATAACCTTCTGGTGGGGCAAGATAAGCTCTGAATATATAAGTTGCAAAAGAAAAGGACTTGGGTCATGGTTAGTACTGTGTTGAGAGTCTGAGACTCAGCAAGGACTTGTGGATTTGACTCTGATCCAGGCTCAGTGAGTCTGTAACCTCAATTTAGAGACATGGCCAAGTTCAGGTGGCTTGTGAATCTCATAAAACAGACAATGAATTTGAAATTTGAAATAAAAACCATTAAGAATATTATTTCACAGACTTTATTTTTCTAATTGTGTAGTTTTTGCTGAATTTTGGTCCAAGTCAAAAAAGAGCTTTCTGAGCTTTTGTCGAGTCCAATACCGAACACCCTAATGGTTAATACCTGCATGTATCAGGTCTTCCTAGTTTATCGGAAGAGTCTACAGACTACCCTTTAGTGTTTATGAACTTTCCATTGGGTAGATAAATGTTGCCATTGAAGATGCTGTCTTTATAGTTTATTTCTTGTGGTCAGTATTGAAATTATAGATTCTTTGGTCATTTTTAATTAGGATTATTTAATTTTTAATTTTTTTGTGATGTAACCTTTTGTGATTTTAAGTCATCTCAAGCTGATCTCCACGATTACTCCACATTTTAAGCATTTTATACTCTCCATCATATGTGCTTATTATTTATTCTTGTAGCCAGTGGAGATCCTTTCTTTTTCTCGTGGTTACTATTGAAGTCTTTGACTCTTCATTCATTTAGAATTTATTTTTTAAATTTTTTTGTGTGATTTCACCTGTGTTTTAAGCCATATCAAGATGACCTTCAAGAGTAGTCTGTAATTGTATTATTGTTAAGCATTTTATACTTTTCCCAGTGTGTGCTCAATATTTTAAATTTAATGTCAAAGACACAGATTTGCGGTTTTTGTCATTGAATTAATTAGCATCTACTATCTAGTAACAGAAGTGGAGGCAATCACCGATCTGGCCAGTGGAGTTGCAGTCTTTATTCTTGTGTTGAATTAAAAAACAGAAGTGGAGGCAATCACCAATCTGGCCAGCAGAGTTGCTCTCTTCATTCTCGTGTTGCATTAAAATCTTCAATGTTCCTAGTTTACTTTTCTTTTGATGTGATTTGACCTCTGTACTTTTATGTCATCTCAATATGGATTCCATGGGTAGTCTGTATTATGGTTTATCATTTTAAACTTCTCGTATGTGCTTAATATCTTGAATTTTTATGTCATATAGATTTGCCATTTATGTCATCATATTGATGAGTAACATATGCATGTTACAAAAATATTTAATTTATTCAAATTGTGTTTTCTGAGGGTGAGTCATTTTTATTAAGTTTTGTTCTAAGCCAAATTCCAAACCAAAATTCAAGTTTTGTTGTATTAAACCCCCAAAATGCATTAGAAACATCATGTAGTTAGAGTTAAATGATGTTATCTGGAATTCACTATCATCTTTGGCATTTACATGCCTTCATTTTTCAGTCTGTCTTTTGTTTCACAGCCGTTAATTTACTATAGTATACATTTTATTTTTGAATTAATAGCTGCGTACATAACACCAACTAACTTATGTACTTGATGTGTATCTTACTAGGTGCTAAGGGAAAGTGATGCGCCTCCAATTGGGTGTGCGGTAAATATTGTAAATGAGCAGATTTCTACTTACCTATTACTTCGAGGCCAAGTAGATGCAGAGGTTGAACTTTCAAAACTTAGCAAAAAGAAGGACGATATTTCCAGGTAAGTTAGACTAGGTTACATAAACCATACCATAGGGGTATTCATGTCTATTTCTTGATCTGATGCATTTTGTTCCTGGTAGCAGGCAACAGGAAGCACTCTCAAAGAAAATGAACATTCCTGGCTATAACGAAAAAGTACCAGCCCATATTCAAGAAGAAAACCTGGCCAAGTTAAATAAATTAATGGCTGAAATGAACATCATTGAGGAGGCAAATGCAAATTTTGAAAAACTTCTGGTCAACAGCAGATAAAAAGGAAATTTTCAGATGTTAAATGTTGAGTAAAGATGGAACAGTTTTGTAACTCAGAAGAGCTTAGCTCGTCTGACCAGAAACTTGACAATTATTTGTTGGAGGTCCTATGCAAAGATAAGATTTGTCCATTCATGAACCTTGTCTTAAATATGTGCTTTGATTATGAAAATAAGGTATTGTTATTCTGTCATGTTTTTTTGTATTACAACAGTATTTAGTTGCGTAATGACATTGATGATTTATTGGTTGCAAATATGGGACTCTATATTTTATCACAAAATTGTGTATTGCTTTATCGAGGAGAAGCACCATTACACAGAATGAGAAATGACAATCATTTGATCTTTACAAATATGCAGTAAGATATAGTTAGGATAAGGATGCTAGTTCATTAGTCTCATGAAGATGTTACTGACTATTCGTTAGCTCTTTTTTATTATTATATAATGGCACTATTGTCCTTGGTGAGAATTTATTACATTATTTTGACAAGTCTATTGAATCATCTTTACATAGTCATATTTACTTGTAAATTATGAATACATAGATGATAATATCTTCTTGATTAGTGAGTTAGACTTCATTTGAGTGGTAATGTTTTACAATGGCTTGATTCATCTTGTATGTTCTACCTTTCAATTTGACATACTTTTGTCGTCCACTTTTTCTATCCAAAAGTGCTTAAGAATACGATGCAATTAGTTAAGCCTTCCCATGATTGATCATTCAATGCTTGTCCACCCTTTAATTATCCATATGGTCTGTGCATCATTATGTCTTGCCTTTCATACCGAGTCTTCTTTGTTTAGGGACATACCTACTTTTCATGTTTTTGTCTACTTTAGAGTTCATATGATTGGACATACATAAAAAAAATGGTTGAGAGATAATGACTTGATCAATAAGAGGGTATTCCACTTTAAACACTCTTTTGGACTAATACACTCATTTGAGAGATCTAACTAAATCATTGCTCCATTCGATGCCACTCCTATTAAGGGCATTATTCTTGAGCCTATCTGTTATAATAAGTCAAGATTTCATTTGTGCCTTGAGTTTCCTCCCCATATCATTTAGGAGCATTGATTGCGATGTATTATGGATAAATATGGGGATATTTAGATTAAGAACTTGTTACTTTTGATATTATGTTCCAAGAATGGCTTATTCTTCAGTGCATAATATTCTCCGGGGTTGTCCTTGGATTCATGCCATGCGCATTGCATCTTCTACACTTCATTAAACTTTGAACATTCATGACATTTGATGACCATCCTCGAAATATAATTTCTAGTACTTTATAATTGATTGACTACACCTACCATACTACCAAAAATCTTTTCTCCTTCATTTACACGTCATTCTAATCTTGAGGATGAGCGGGATTATCTTGATTTCATGCCTCTCTGCGAAAAAGAACATGAAGTGAGTGATAGCTATTATACTATCCCTCCATGTATGGCTCCCATTATTAATGGTCGACCACATTCAATTTTTCATAATGATATTATAAATGATGTTCTTTCTCATGGATATGAGTTTAGTGTTAATCTTGCTTATTCATAGTTACTCCACCAATACAATAAATGATTTTCTATTCTTTAAAAAAATGGGTATATAGAAAAGGTTTGTTTGAACAACCCTCACAAAAGTGTAATATTATTGATTTGATTTTTTCTACTACCAAGGTTAAGAACAAAGAGAAACACAACAATCTTTTGATTAGCTTGTGTTGTTAATCATGACACAACTCTACAATTAGTGCATCTTGAGTTAATTTATTATACATAACACATTGCACTTCCTCTTTAGACATTTTTGCCAATAATAAATATCTTATTTTAATCATGGGTGTCTATGAGGATTTGCGTAAATTTCATTTTGATAGAGGTTTTCCATATGCTCTCGAGGTTCATTCTTTTTTTGGGGAAACCTTTTCTTCACTAGACATTTCTTTGAAAATGTTTGTTGATTTAACCACTAAACATTTTAGTGATGATTTGCGGTTGAAATTGAAAATCATTAAAGACTGTTGAAAATTGGTTAATGTTAAAAACCCTTTTTAGTGGCATAATAGATCCACCCTCCTTTAGGATTATGGTGACATATTCTCATGTTTTATCATGATATATCTGGTATCTTTAGTTACATTGTCATGCAAAATATTGTTCTTGACCTGGATGCCAAAGTTGCCAAATAACAAATTACAAAAATGCAAGCCAAAGACTAATGGTGAAGGAGAAAGATGAAAATATTGAAAGTGGACTTCATTAGACCTGCCAATTATTCTTGTTGGATTTTAAATATAGTTCTTGTAGCCAAACTTGACAAGCATATATGCAAATGCATTATTTCTAGATCTAAGACATTCTCTTAAGATGATTTTCCATTGCATAATATTGATATGATTGTTGATTTTATTCGAAGACTTGAGATGGTAGCATTTATGGATGGATTTTTAGGCTACAATTAAAATATTATAACCTCGAAGATCAAATTAAGATGTTTTATTTTTTACAAGATATATTTTATTGTGTTGTCATGCCTCTTATTGGGTTTCATTGTATCCAGGGGAGGCATTGAGGTTTATACCAAGAAGATAGATACTATTGTTAATATGCCTCCACATCAAAAGTGACAACTTCATAAATCTCCAAGGAAAAACCTAAGCCACTTACATTTTAGTTCATAGTTAACTAATTTTACTTTTGCTTTACCGGTTAGTAAAGAAAGATACCAAGTTTCAATGGAATAAAGAATGACAATATTATTTTGATGATACCAAACAATATTTGACTAATCCACCAATTCTCATGCTTGTTTATGATAAGCCTTTATTGCTATACATTTCTAATACAAGGTCAACAATTTGTCGATAGTTAGTCCAAAATAATGATAATGTCGTGCTCAATTTTTTCATATGAAAACTTGATTTTTTTAAAATCAGGGATGGACAAACATTTATCATAAGCTCACTTGACAAGATAACAAGAAGCTCACCAATGCAACACCATTCTCCTAACTTGCATGGAAGTGAAACATGAAAAGGTCATAATTCAGTCCAAAAAAAACTCATAATGCAACTCATATTCGTGACACCTAATAGGTAATTATCTAGGGTGTTTTAGGACTTCTACAAGAAGGTGGTTGATCCTCGAGGGCTAAGGCCCTAGGACTTGGGACCAGACTAACCATACTTAAGTTTATATAAGAGAATTTATAGCTAAATGCCCCAAGATATTCTAATGTGTCCACATTAGCCATACCTTAATAGGTTATTTATGGTAACCATGTGGGATATTATCAAGGCTAATTTTTTGTTAGAGTGACCTCTATGGCTAACACAATTTTGATTATATTAAATGAAAGATAAATTTATTTCCTCTAAATGTAAGTAGAGGGTAGGTTAAACATTAGGAGGTTCCTCTTTGCTAGATTAATTTAAGGGTAAAAAAAACTTCAACCTTTAAAGATCCATTCGAGTGATAGCTTAAAAGCATGAGGTAGTTTTTTTTTGATCGATAATATAGAGGTTTTTATATTAATATGAAAATACTGCATACATATCTAATTGGTCCATAAACAAAGGATAAACCTAGAGTTCGAGAGCAAAAAATAATAGACTGCATATTCGACATTAAAAGCTGTACGCAGACAGCCACTTCATCCATCTACCCTAGCCCAACTTAAACTTTCAAAACCTTACAACTTGGTCTAAACTAATTTGTGAAAATTAGACATAGGACAAAAAGATTTCCTACTTGGTATTCAAATTTTGGTCGAAATCAAAACCCCGAACCTCTGCAACCTAGTCACCACCTTCTTGCCACGATTCTACATCTTCTTTGCCTCACGAGCCTTGTCCCTTAGTGAATATATACCAACAAATCCTCCCTCGCCTCCCGAGCCTCATCAATTCTTGTCACACGGTCAACACCATCCCGCCAAAGCATAATCGACCTGTATTCCACATTCACACAATCGAGCACTACTCCTTCCCCAAATGAAAGTCTCAAACCTTTCCATAGAACTGCTCTCCCCAACAGAGAAACCAAACCACATGAGAGAGACAAAAAACAAGCTTTGGCCACCCACTCAACCTCTACTTTGGTCCCAAAAGAGAGACCCCAAGCTACCAACATGGAAACAATGTCCATATTTGTTCTGTACTGAGACTCAGACATCAAATACTCACGACCCAACAGTCTCTTGATAATGTTCAAAATTTCCTCCTCATCACAGAGAAAAATGCCACCCAACTGCTTATTAGAGATGCCCCCTAAAATGCTAGCTGTTGCTTGGTGGAATGAAGAGTGAAGTTGGCCTCCATCTCTAAACAAAGAGGCTGAGATTAGCAATTCCACCTCCACACCTCACTCCCTCTCCAAAAACCAGGAAAAGCCACACATAAAGGGAAACAAATGACTGCCAAATCTAGAATCGTTCGATTTCATGACTAAACCAACCCATCCGCGCGACAAAAAACGTGCCACCCCGCATACATCCAATCACAAAAAAACTTGTCATGGTAATAATTCTAGGTGAAAACTCAAACTTAATGATGAAGAAGTAAGATTGACACAAAGAGCAAAAACAAGGTGAAATTAATGCACAGTACATTCCAATGGCTAGTGAAATCATTATCGAGTACTGCTCAAGTATATCCCATGCCGCATCTTCTCCTAAGCTATCCCACCATCGAATACCTTGGGGGTCCAATTCACATCCCAGGTTGGACAAATCATCAGCCTTCCCATTGCCTTCCTGTCGGATATGTGAAATTTTAAAATCTTGAAAAGATCCAATTTTGAACAAATAATAGAGACAAATTTATTTATTTGCCAACATTGAGAAGATCCACTTGAAATTGCATCCGTAACTATGTTGGAATCCCCTTCAAGATGTAGTTTTGGGATTTTGAGATTACAAGCTAGCTCGACTGCCATCGACACAACTCAAATTTCAGCTTCATTGTTTGTGCCATTTGGTAACCTTTGAGCACCTTTGACAAGGATCCTACCCGCATCATCCCAAGCAATACACCCAACACCCAAAACTCCATGATTTCCCCTTGAGGCACCGTCAAAATTAATCTTTACCCAGCCTTGGTTCGGTTGAACCTCTATTTAATTTCATAATTTGAATTTGAGGCTGTTATAGTTTAATACATAGTATTACTAGAAATTCTTTTATTATCTTTATTATAATATTACCTTTAAATTTAGATCATTTAAATTTGATGATATTATTATTTTACTTATAATAGCATTTATTATTAAATGTTAATATGTCTCTATGATTATTTACACTTGATGATTGATCCATTTTATTTATGGAGGCATTTATTACTATATTTGTAACATTGCCTTTATAATTTTGATATTTACTTTTGAAAATGTATCCTTTTGCTTATACTAACATTTAATTATAATTACAATCATCTTTGTAATTACTTAATTTATTTTTACTAAATATAATTTTTTTTTCTTCTTTTAATGTTATTTACTATCTCATGGAATTATCTTAAAAAAATATTCTATTTTTTATTATGTTATTTTTTATCTCACCAAATCTTGAGAAAATCATCTTTGTAATTACAACATTAGAATTTACTTTTACAAAATAAGCATTCTATTTTGAATATTTTATATTATGTGATTTCTTCTTTTTATTATTTTTAACTTAAACCCCAAACTTATCTATTTAAAAAAAAAATATTTTACAATATCGTGATTTTTTTTAATAAATTATTTTAAATATTTATTTTATTTTACTTCAAGAGGAGTGTTCACTGGGTGCATCATGCAAAAAAAGTGGCCACTCCTTAGATTATTTGGCCGCCAATTTTGTTATGATTTTTTTTTTAATTTCTTCTCTTTAGCTATAAGAGCCCATTTTAATTTTAATTTTTTTTCCTATATTTTCGTTTATTTATTTTTCATTGAAGTCTCAGATATATATGAGTAGTTTACTTTGCAAAATTACAATTGTATGTACATTTCTTTGAGTTGAGTTTATTTTTGTTTGAAAGAAACCAACATTAGACTTGTGTTTCTTTTTAATAGTAATTATTACACTGATAGTTGAACCTGCAATTCGATTTGGAATTCAATCGAGACCTTAAAGGTAATTGCTAATAAACCTACTTAACAAATGTATAATGATCCAATCAGTTAATTGTTCTTTTTGTTAAACGTAAGAAAACATAAAGTATATCGTTTGGGGATGTCAATTTGTAAAAAAATAGTGAAACTTCATTTTTAATGACTTGTCAACTATCTTTGAACACAAATTAACTTAAAGCTATTTTTTATAACCTTAATGCTCACCAACAAGTTTGTATTTCTAGCTTTACTCATATATCACTTTTCTCTCAATTATAGGTAGAGATAAGAAGAATTTAAAGTTTAACTTCTAGATTCAACAAATCAAACTGTAGGTTAAGCTTCTACTCAACAAAAGAAAGTTGTAATGGCAAAGAACCTAAAATCTTCTTTTGAAGATTTCTTGTGTCTTCTAGTCTTGCTAATGCCATTGCTCGCAGATTAACAATAAGATTTGTATTGCTTTGTTGTCTCTTTTATTTATATCATTGCTCGTAGTGTTCTTCCTGGTCTTGCTTATGTCCTTGCTAGTGAGTCAACAAAGTAAATTTGTTTCACCTATGCCATAAAATTTATTCTCTTTTTTTTTTCCTATGTCTTGTTGTTGCTATTCTTCTGAAGTTTCTTGCTTGTAAACAAGCAAGTCTTATTTTCTCTTATAGTTTCCTTCTTGGGCTCTATTTTATCTTTAATAGTCTTTTGACTGTCTTTCTTATGTAATATTTAATACATTCTTTCAATACAAAAAAATAACCTTATTTCAAATATTAATTAATGTGTCCATCAAGTTCATCCAACTGCTACCCAATTTGGACTTCTATTGATGTCTTTGATTAAAATAAGTAGCAAAACAAGGGTGCCAACCCTTTATACAAACAACCAATAGGTGGCAAAAAAGAAAGGAATCAAAACTAGGGTGCAAACCCTTAACAAACCATATGGTCTAACAATCCTTTAATAGCAAATGAAAAGACTACTACTAAAAGCCCGTCAAACCACCAACAACCCAAAACCTTGACTAAAGAGTGGGAAGAGAAAACCAAAACTTGACCCAAAGGAGTTTGGGGGTGAGATCTTACCCTTTCGCCTGTGATAAACAACTATCTAAACAATATTGTTATTAGAAATATCACGAGAAGGATCAAGCGAGGGAATCCCTGCAGAGTTATTGTCTGCCACAAGAGCTTATTGTAGATGCATAGCCACAGCAGGAGTATATTCACTAGGACTAGATTGCTTCTATAGAACCACAACACGAGTAGATTCACCAAGAGTAGATCACTGCTGTAGAACCATAGCAAGAGTAGAATCATCAAGAGAAATTCTCTACTATAGAACAAGAGCAACAAATGGAGCCATGGGGCCAGAGCAGGCAACATTGGTAACAACCATAGGGCCAACATGGGCCTCAATACCAGTAAGAGGCACAAACTCAACTTGGGAGTAGTCATCATCCTCTTGTTAGGAGTCATCAAAATCATCCGAATCAGAAGCCTTGACAATCAAGTGATCAACCGTAGCTTCTTTCCACCAAGTAGTAGCACCTTTGTGGCGAGAGATAACAATCTGAAGCTAAGTGGCATGTAGAAAAGTATCTTCGATAGCGAAAGGGGAGACCCTCTTAATCCAATGATTGAGTCCAAGGCCTATCCCCAACCATAAGAACCACATCCCCAGGGACCTGGGCATGGAGATGTCAATGTCGATTAAAATACAGGTGTAGCATTGTAAATTGTCACCAAGCCAATTTACACCTCATATTTGTGCCCCTACTTTAGCGTGTCTTATTCGGATCACCTGACTAGGTCCATTTTGTGCATATTATCCAATTCTGATGTAATTAACACCCATTGATGGATTCCTTGGTGAGGTAACCCTCTCCCTTGAGGCTTATTTTGGTCCCTTTTGGAGAAGGACCGAGCCTCCTACTGTCCTGGTCCTAGGCAATGGCACCCAATGCCATGATCTCTCTTAATGGGGCTCAAATTTGAATTAGGGTCAAAGCCATATCTCTCCAACGGAATTTATCTCCATGGCTTCGCATGACCGTTGGAGGTCGGCCTAATTGGTAATTTACCTAGACAAGCCTATATAAAGATATTTTATCAACCTAATTTTATCTACCCACTCTATCCATTCTAAGACTATAAGTAATCTATCATCCTTGTATCCATGAAGCATTCATTATCAAGCATTTTCAAAGATCTTCAAGGCTGCATATTCATCATTCAACCATTGTGGAGAAAAACTACATTCATATGCAAGCATGTACATGTGATTAGGGTTTTGTTAGGTTCATGCCATTTCATACAACATATGTGATTACATTCAAAGAAGAAAAGCGTCATTATCAACAATTATAAATTTGAGGTATATCTTTCTAGTATTAATTTCAGTATTTGCATCTATTCATTCAAGGTTAATTCCTAAACAGGGGTTTGACTTAGGAAAACCCCTATTCCCAACCATTTCCCCCTTTTCACTATGTGTAGGAACAAATACAGAGCTTTAGACGAATAGGTTCACCTTTGGATGATGAATTTTAAATTTTAAATATACCACCACAGTCCCGACAATTCAAGTCGAATTTCAGGGAGCAGATCCAAATCATATTCCTTCGACCAGATCTAGGTTTCTGGCTCCATACGATGACTATAGCTCATTATTTATGCCCAATCTCTTCAACAATTCACTATTTTATCCTAATCTTTTACAATTTAAAAATACAATTCAATCTTAGGGAAAGAAGATCCCAATTTAGGAGGCTTTGATCTAATTAGAACCTTGATCTATCAAGCTTAGATCTATCAAATTCCTATCTCTCCCTAATGTGATGGTAATTAAGAAAAAATAGCAGTTTTATTACATTCTATGGTGAAACCCTAATTTTCACCCATCACAACGGGCAAAGGTAGAATGGCCCATGGAAGCCGTGGCATCATCCACTTTCAAGAAATGATCAATAGAGTTACCAATAGCCTCATAACAAGAATGCTCCCAGAAATGAAGGGGGAGGTTAGGAAGGTGAACCGAAATCGGATGCACATTTAGTTGTTCGATAAGGGGGTTAAAAGAAGTTGTCCAAGGTTTGACAGAGAGAGAGTTAACTCCCCAACCCCACAACTTGCCAATTATTAAGTCACCATCATGAGAAGAAGCAAATGAAGCAATGAAAAAACCTTTAGCACAAGGGTAAAGCTCAATGCTACTAGCAACTAAAGGCTTCTAGGAATCACTTACCCAACAATGAAGGTCAGGAAGAGAATGCCAAAAACCAACAAATCTGCACACTAATCCACAACGTTCATAAAAGCCAACATTTTCAACCACATCTTGGCCACAAACCACCGCTAGGGAGGTTTTGGCACAAGAAAGAGGTCAAAATTTCTCTTTGGGAGGAGCAAAAGATCTTACCACACATGCAAAACTTCGCCCACTAGCAGGTCTAGGAGGGACCTTAGCACCTATAGTAACTCAAACAGGGCTACCATCACTAAAGGGAGCAATAACAACATCACCAGGCAAGGCAACCATAGTACCAACATCACCTAGTGGAGGACAACCATCATTGACCCCCACAACAGACACAAAGGGGGCACCCACTTACATAGGAGAGGATGGGGGCATGACGGAAGAAGACAAACCCACACCCACCAGAACAACAGAGGGCACAATGGGCAAAAAGTTCAAATTGTTCTAGGCGAGAAGAGTCGACCTTAGAGACCTCAAGAGAGAAGATATTACAGCTAAGTTGCAAATGTGTTATTTATTTATTCATTTTTCTTTGGTTCTTATATAGCATCCAATATAATTATTATTATCTCAAGCTTGATTTCTCTCTTGCAGGTTTCAATGGTTACCCATCTAGCTTTAAGTTGGACAAACAATTTTACAACACTTGTGAACCATATTGCGTCAATGTTGTTCTTCCTTCTGTTGCATGCTTGAGAGAAGTTATCACCTTGATAAATGTCTAGATAGAGCAGGTGAACGAATAGGGAAATGACAAGGCAAGTTTCATCTTGCATTGGGCTCATGTGCGCTTTGGAGAGACTATTAATTCATCTTATTTTGACTGGCTCTATACATCTTGCAAAAATAATAGTAGTTAAGTGGGTGCCCATTTTATGTAATGTATATTTCATCTGGAATTTGTGATCTATTCTTTTTAAATATTTTAATATCATAGAGAAATTGAATAAGTATCACCATTTTGTTTTAGTCGTGCCTAAATTTTAAGTAGAAAGTCGTTCATGAGTGTTCTACATAGAACCTTATCTATACCAAGAATGGAATATGACAAACCAAACATGACAATTAATTATGAGTTCTGCCTTCCAAACCTTCTCATTCATTGGTCACACAACAAGGAGAAGATTGTTGTTTCGCGTCCCTTCCATATTTTTTGGTATTGTTTCAATCTTAAACATGAATTACAATAATAGGGGAGAGGGAAAAAAGCGGGTATCCTATATATGTTCGGGCCACTACGCAGACTATCACATATGCATATGTTGGCATCCAACTACTCTCTCACATAGTCAAACTAGTTGCAAACTTGGAAAAATACTTTCTAGCTAGCTTAAATAGGATTTGCCACATGTAATAGTGCGATTGGTTCAAGGTGTCAAAAGGGACCCAATTTTGAGTCAACATGACATGTGCACATCAATCGAGAGAAGTGGCATGTCAAGGCATGCATCTAAGTTGTATTGTCTATGTGGCATGCAAGCAGTCCACCACTCTTTGCAAAGGACGAGTTGCATTTGTTAGGTCCCAGAGACAACTGAGAGTTGGGGGGGGGGTGAATCAATTGTCCAATAAATTTAAACCAAAAACAACTTAACCAAAACTTAATGCTTAATACTGGTAGACCAAACTTTATGCCGGTAGACAATTTATTAGTTAATTGCAGTACCGGTAAAGATTAATGCATGAAACAAAAAGGCAATAACATCCACAACACATAACACAAATATTTGTACGTGGAAACCCTGTAAGGGAAAAAACACGGTGGGAAACCTTACCCACAATCATATGATACTACTGCAGATATTATGTGTGTACAATATGGAGTCTGCACATGCAGAAAGACCAACTGCCTAGAGCTCACTGCTCAATCACAAAATGGGAGTCACATTGACTACAATTGGATGATTAAATCCAATGATAATGTACTGCTCAAAATAACATCTTCATATGCTGGATTCAGTACCGGTTTAGCTTTGATATGCCTTCTTCAAACCTTCCTTCAATCTTGAATGATGTCTGCGTGTATAGCTCTGCTTATAATCACATATACCGAATTACAATCCTTTTTCCCAAAACCTATATCAGTCTCACAAATGAGATCTTACATTTATACCATAACCTAAGACCAATTGAGTAGGCCGGCTTACTAAAAGATATTACAATAAAATCAATTACAAATGAAACAATATCCGATGCATGATGTCGGCTCAATGCATTTACAATAATAACTAATTATCTTCTTGACGTGCCGTGCTGATCTGGAATAGATATGCCTGCCGGTGCATAACCTAGACCTATTTGCCGATAACAACAAATATGCAAACCCGATCAAACTAATGAACAAAACACCAAAACAAAGTGTCCGAACAATGTCTTCGACATAACCAAGTAGTCTCCAAGTCTTTCCAAGTGCCGGTGAACAATATAACCTGCCGGTGAACCAAATATCGGTGACTGTGCATAAGTCACTAACTTGCCGGTGAACATAACCAAATCTCCAAGTGCTGATAAGTGTTGACAAGTGTTGACATCAATGACAAAACCATATCAACATATCCAAAATACCAACAATATTAATACCACACCATCTTCTAAATTCCATCTAGCAAGGGGCATTTACTACGTATCACCTTGTATTTCACAGACCCATTTACTACCTAATATCCAATGCAAGAACCACTAAATGGTTTATTTCATTGTTAAACACATCCACTTTCCCTCCTTTCACACTTGTTCTAGATTGTTCATCACTTTAGCAACCAAAAGTGTTTTTCTTGAGGATTGAAAACCATCATTTTTATGTGCCAAGGTGCTCGCGCACATGGAGACCTTAATGTATTTTGTGACACCTTTTCACCATGCCATTGTTATCGATGATCTTGTTTTATAGTAGTCATTTAAGGTAACTGATGCTAGGTTGTTTTGTTTGACATTTCTCCATTTTTCTATTTCATGCTTGATGTAGGTTACTTCCATTTGGTGGTTGTTTGCAAGTTTTTGCATCTAACAGGGGGGTTGCTTGTAGGTTTTGGTGCCATTTGACCTAGGTGAGTAATTACTCCTCACTAAGGCTATCGTTGAAATTTGCATATGTATTTTTTTTGGTTTGTTCATTTCGTTTTGTAGTCTCTAACTTTTTCGCAAAGGTGCTTCGACTTTGGTTTCCTTCATTTGCCAGTTCTCTTATTTGCATCCATGGTGTTTATGATCATTGATAAAGAATGTGTTCGTAAACACACCAAAATAAAGGGAAACAATGTGCGTTGGGGTGTTGTCAAATGGGTTTCTATTTTTTGTGACTTTTAAAGGTAGGCATCCAGTTTGTAAGGTCTACACGGTTATGGTTGTTATATTATCAAATGGGTTTCCAGTTTTCATTATGTTTTAAGGCAAGCGTTCAATTTTGTACGGTCTATGTCTTATCATGTTGTTATATCAAAATATGTATATGTATATGTGTGTATACACACACATATACACATACATACATACATACATACATACATACATACATACATACATACATACATGCATACATGTTGGCAACAATAATGATGGACACTGAGAGGGGGGGGGGGTGAATCAGTTTTCACTGGATTAACAAACTTAACCTCAAATGCAAATCTAATTAACTGTAGCTATGACAAAGATAAGAAAATTGATAGCACAACACACAACACCAAGATTTTGATGTGGAAAACCTGGTTAAGAGAAAAACCACGGTGGGAACCTACCCACAATTGGATGATACTCTGTAGTAGTATGTGAAAATATTTACAATGGGGAATGCACATGCATTTAGGCTCACTACCTAGAGCTCACTACTCAAACTATAATAACCCAAAAGGCTACAACCCTCAGGGAAGGTTCACTACCTTACAAGGAAGTCTCACTGACTTACAAAATATTCAAACAACAATCTAGAATCAAATGAATTGAAAGAATAGCATCTGCTAATGCTTGATGAAAGTTCTGGTTAAGCACATTTGTCTACTCTACAACACTTCAATCTCTTCTCAATCACAATGCCGAAGGATGTATTCACTTGTTTGCAACTTTACCATTCCCTGATAATACAGACACTTCATTGATACCTAATTTACATGACTATACCACCTATATATATACCGACCATCAACCTTGACAACAAGGTCGACCAAACCCTAAACTCTCAATTACAAAATTATATCACACGATACAAAGATCGGCCACCAGACCAATATAATGATATACATGACATAACATGGACCTAAACCAAATGCTCAAACATGCAAAACCACCAGAATCAACTCCAAGATCAACCGCAACATGCTACACCACCAAATAGGTCTCATATCATGAAACAAGCATGTTAGAATCATCTATAACAACTGCACCTTAGAATCATCTATAACAACTGCACCAACACTACTTATCAAATATTCATCGATCAACATCTGAAACTCAAGAACACTCAAACAACAACAATTGTCACGAGGAAAGATAACTTGCGGAGCACCAAATCACGATCCATATAAAATGAAGATACACATGAACATCCCAAACAATTTTCCAAAATCTCAACTCTAGATCTGATCTCATTAGAATATACTAGAGGAAATACTGAACTCTGCAAAATATTGATAAGAAGAACCAAACTATAAATTAGATCATATGATATGACCAATTAAGCTCCCAGATCAATGAAACCAATGCAAAGGGATATAATGATACTAGAAATACTCCATATACCAAACCATGCTCCCAATAAACCAATCTGCAACAAGCAGAGCAATAAATCACAGGAATATGTTGACATCAATGACAACAATATGTCCTAGCAGCAACGATGTCCAACAATTTCCCCCTTTGGCATTGATGACAACATATGGATGTGAAAAACAATCAATGCAAAGAAATAAAACATCTCCAACAAACTCCCCCTAAGATTAAGCTCACCAACAATAGATAAGATAATTTTTCACATGGTTTCTCTCCCCCTTTGACATTAATGACAAAGGTTCTCAAAATAGAAAACCGGACTCTCCCCCTTAGATAAATAAATCATGATTATAGACTACTCCATCAAAGGAGCAACATAAACTCATCAATCTGGTAAAAAAGGATAAGATTGTGAAGTCCACCGGATTGATGCAACTCAATGCATCTAGATCCCATCAGAAGGGATATATACCCCTAACCTGTCTCTCAAATATCCAAATGTATATGCAGGCAAATACTTGGTGAAAATATCAACAATTTGTTCCTTTGTAGACACATATTCTAGCTTCACTTCCTCTTCACTGACTTTTTCTCTCAAGAAATGATACTTGATTGATACATGTTTAGTCTTTGAATGTTGCATCAGGTTCTTTGACATATTAATAGCACTGTAATTATCACAATATATGACAATACTAGGCTCATCAATGATAACTTTGATATCCTTCAACATTTGTTTCATCCAAACTACCTGAGTGCAATTACTAGTAGCAACAATGCATTCAACTTCAACAATAGATAGGAAACTGAATCTTGTTTCTTACTTGCCCATGAAACCAATTTCTTACCCAAAAAGAATGCACCACCGAAGGTACTCTTCTGGTCATCGACATCACCAACCCAGTGAGCATCAGTGTAAGCACATAACATGAAATCTTCATTCCTTGGATACCATAAACCATAATCCATAGTCCCTTTCAAGTATTTGAATATCCTCTTTACAACAGTGATATGACTCTCTTTCGGATCAGCTTGATATCTAGAAGCCATGCATACGACATGCATAATGTCACATCTAGTCTGAGTCAGGTATAATAGTCCATAAAGCATAGATCTGTACAAGGTCTATTAGCTTTCAGAGATTCATCATTCTTAGACAATTTGCAGCTAGTCACCATAGGAGTTCCAACTAGTTTAGAATATTCTAACCCAAACTTCTTTTGTAATTATTTCACATGTTTAGCTTGAGATATAAAAATACCTTTTCCAATCTGTGAAATCTGCAAACCTAAGAAAAATTTCATTTCTCCTATCATAGACATCTCAAATTCTTTTTGCATATCACCGACAAACTTCATACTCAAGTCATCATCTCCTCTAAGGATAATGTCATCAACAAAAACTTAAACAATCAAAATATTATCATTCTCAATTTTGAAATATAGATTACTATCAACAATACCTTTATTAAATCCTAATTTTAGCAAATAGTTATCCAATCTAGCATACCAGGCTCTAGGGGCTTGTTTCAATCCATAAAGGGATTTTTTTAGTTTGCATACCATGTCTCCAGCATCTGATAATGAAAATCCATCAGGTTGTTCAATGTAGACTTCTTCCTCAAGATCACCATTCAAAAAGGCCGACTTGACATCCATTTGATATACCTTGAAATCCTTATAAGCAACATATGCAAACAGTAGTCTAACAACTTCAAGTCTAGCTACCAAAGAAAAAGTATCCTCATAATCAATCCCTTCCTTTTGTGAATATCCTTTACATACCAACCTTGCTTTATTTCTGACAACTTCATTGACTTCATTCAATTTGTTCCTGAATACCCATTTAGTACCAATCACATTCTTGTCTATAGGTCTAGGCACAAGTTCCCATGTGTTATTCTTTTCAATCTGATTCAATTTTTCTTCCATAGCCTTCATCCAATTTTCATCTTTACAGGCTTCAACAACATCTTTAGGTTCAATTTTAGAAATTAAACATACCTCTTCAGCAACTAGCCTTCTTGTAGTCATCATACCTTTATTTTTATCACCAATGATTTGATTTTCAGAATGATTCAATCTTACATACCTCAGAGTCTTTTGATTATTATGATTTTTTAGGTTCCTGCACCTCTTCATCGATGACAACAATATCCGGATTAACTATCTCTACCGGACGATTTTGCTTCATTTCTTCTGTCTGAGTTTGCACTAAAATAACATTCTGATCATCATATCTACATGCTTTGATTTCTTTTCCACAGTTCTCATCGACCTTCACATTTGCACTTTCTACTATCTTTGCCAGTCTCTTATTTTAGCATCGGTAGGCTTTGATCTTTGTAGAATATCCCAAGAAATTTTCTTCATCACTTCTTGCATCAAACTTTCCTATACCCTCATCCCTCTAGATATAACACTTGCTTCCAAAAATTTTGAAATATCTCACAGTAGGAACATGACCAAACCATATCTCATAAGGAGTCTTACCAGAATCACCTTTTATATGCACTCGGTTGAATGTGTAAACAACAGTGCTAACAACTTCTCTCCAATAGATCTTCAGAACATTCCCTTCAATCAATATAGTCCTTGTAGCATCCAAGATAGTTCTATTCTTCCTTTCAACAACTCCATTGTGCTGTGGGGTTCTAGGAGTAGATAATTGTCTTAAAATTCCATGCTTCTCACAGAATGAGTCAAACTCACTGGAGAAAAATTCTCCTTCTCTGTCAGATCTTAAACATTTTAGCTTCAATCCCGTCTCAGTCTGAACCTTTGCTTTGAATATCTTGAATTTTTCCAATGCTTTTGACTTTTCCCTCAAAAAGGCAACCCACATCATCCTGGAATAATCATCAATCAGTAACACGAAATATCTGTCACCCTTCACACTTCTTACACTTGTAGGTCTACATAGGTCAGTATGCACAAGATCCAACAATCCATCAGATGTATATTGCTTACTCTTGAAAGAAATTCTTGTTTGCTTTCCCATTTGACATTCCTTGCATACCAGATTAATAGGCTTAACAATTTTAGGCAAATCTCTAACAACTTGAGTGGAACTGATCTTAATCATTGAGTCAAAATCAACATGACACATTCTCCTATGCCATAACCAACTTTCATCAATCTGAGAAATCAAGCAACTTTTCTCACCGACATTCAAATGAAAGATAACACCTTCAGTCTTAGTTCCTAATGCAATCTCTATACCAAAGGCATTTAGGATCTTGCATTTTCCATTCTTGAATTGCAAATCATAACTTTTTTCAACCATCTGTCCAACACTTAAAAGATTATGCTTCAAACCTTCAACATACAAGACATCATCAGTGTTATGCTTACCATCAAAGGAAATAGAACCTCTACCATGGACCACACAGGGTTTGTCATCTCCAAATCTTACTATTCCACCATCATACTTCTCCATATTCACAAATTTTCTTTTATCACCGATCATATGATGTGAACAACCACTGTCAATCTCCCATTCATCTTTCTCTTCAACTTTAGCAGCTAAAGCTTTCTCCTCAATACTGCAGGTTGTGGAATCAAAAGGCACCGGTCCATCTTCTTTAATAACAATAAACACAATTTCATCTCCTTCTGATTCTTCATCTATAACACCTTCATCAACAACATAATAACAGTTCTTCTGATGTTTATAGTTCCAGTTAGGCTTGTAAGGTTTATCATACTTCTCATTCTTCTCATATCTATCATTCCTATCATGCTTATAAAATTTATCATGCCTCTCATATTTAGACATTCTCTCTGGGCACCTAGAAGTAAAATGTCCTATCTTATTGCAAGAGAAACATTTAAGAGGCAATTTTCCATCATACTTAC
The DNA here is from genome assembly GCF_030272615.1 of Cryptomeria japonica. NCBI lineage: Eukaryota > Viridiplantae > Streptophyta > Pinopsida > Cupressales > Cupressaceae > Cryptomeria > Cryptomeria japonica. The sequence continues at coordinate 374,647,936 of NC_081407.1, read as the reverse complement.
TAGCTCCTTTAGGCAATCTCCAAGAAATCAATGCTTCAAGCTCATCCAATTCTATTTCTTTCTCTTCCGTCTCTCTTCTCTCTCTATCATATCTGGATATTTTACATTCTTCAGAATCATACTTCTGCTTTCCAGACACAAATGCTCTAAATGCTGTCTCAAACTTTCCATGTGATTCACCAAACTTGCTCAGTTCAAATGCAACAATCTTTCCAACCAACATATCTCGTCACAGTAGTCACACTCCGGATCTCATCAATAGCAACTACCTTATGTTTGTAAGTAGGAGGCGATAATCTCAGCACCTTAGCAACAATTTCATCTTCTTCAATGGTTCCACCGACAAATCTGATACCTAGGACAAGGTCATTCACCCTAGACATGAAGGTTGATATGTTCTCATCATCTCCCATCTTCAACATCTCATACTTCCCTTTCAAACTCTGCAACTTAGCAACTTTTAATTGTTTATCTCCTTCATATAAGGTCTCAAGCTTCTCCCAGATATCATGTGCAGTCTAAAGTCCCACCATATTAGTCATCTCTGAATCAGTTAGGGAACTCAGCAATGCTTCCTTAGCTCTAATTTTATTTTCAGCATCCTTGATCTCAGCAACAATAACTGGTCCATTATGAGGAACATAATAGGCATCCTTTGTAATCTTCTAGTAATCCTCTCGAAGACATATCAAATGCACCTCTATCCAGTTCTTTCATATAGAATAATTACTTCCATCAAATCTTGAACTTTCCTTCTTAAAAATAACACCTCCAGTTGCCATCTCGGATCTCCTCAAGTGGTCAAGCTTCTTCCGGAGGATGTAGCTTTGATACCAATTGTTGGAAAAAATAATGATGGAAAAATGAGAGAGGGAGGGAGGGTGAATTAGTTTTCACCAGATTAGCAAACTTAACCTCAAATGCAAATCTGATTAATTGCAGCTATGACAAAGATAAGTAAATTGATAGCACAACACACAACACCAATATTTTGACATGGAAAAATCAGTTAAGGAAAAAAAAAAACGGTGGGAACCTACCCATAATTAGATGATCCTCTATAGTAGTATGTGAAAATAATTACAATGGGGAATGCACTTGCATTCAGGCTCAATGCTTAGAGCTCATTGTTCAAAGTATAATAAAATGGAAGGCTACAAACCTCAGGGAAGGTTCACTACCTTACAAGGAAGTCTCACTGACCTACAAAATATTTAGATAACAATTTGAAATTAAATGAACTAAAAGAATAGCATCTACAAATGCCTGATGACATTTTTGGCTAAGCACATTTGTCTACTCTACAACACTTCAATCTCTACTCAATCACAATGCTGAAGGATGTATTCGTTTGTTCACAACTTTACCATTCCTTGATAATGCAGACACTTCATTGATACCTAATTTACATGACTATACCACCTATATATACCGATCATCAACCTTGACAACAAGGTCGGCCAAACCCTCAACTCTCAATTACAAAATTACATCACACAATACAAAGATCGACCACAAGACCAATATAATGATATACATGACATAAAATGGACCTAAACCAAATTCTCAAACATGCAACACCATCAGAATCAACTCCAAGATCAACCACAACATGCTACACCACCAAATAGGTCTCATATCATGAAGAACACCATCAGATAAACAAAACATCAAATTTAATTATAACTTGGCCATCAGACATTTATTCCTGATATGAGATAAGTGTAGCTGAGCATATTGAAGTTCCTAGTTCTTTATAGATCATCAAAACAAATAGGACAGAATTAGGAAACACCAACAAGCATGTTAGAATCATCTATAACAGCTGCACCAACACTACTTATCAAATCTTCATCTATCAACATCTGAAAATCAAAAACACTCAAACAACATCAATTGTCACGAGGAAGGATAACTTGCAGAGCACCAAATCATGATCCATATGAAATTTAGATACACATGAACATCCCAAACAATTTCCCAAAATCTCAACTCCAGATCTGATGTCACTAGAATATACTGGAGAAAATATCGAACTCTGCAAAATATTGAAGAAGAACCAAATTGTAAACCGGACCATATGACATGACCAATTAAAGTCCCAGATCCCCGAAACCAATACAAAGAGATATAATGATACTAGAAATACTCCATATAGTGAACCATGATCCCAATAAACCAATCTGAAACCACTGGAACAATAGATCATAGGAATATGTTGACATCAATGACAAAAACATGTCCTAGCAGTAACAATGTCCAACAATACATAAATACATACATATATGTGTGTGTGTGTATGTGTGTATATATATATATATGTAGGTTTATGTGTATATATACATATACATATACATACACATACACATACACATACATATACATATACATATACATATACACATACATAAACATATACATACATACACATATACATACATACACATATACATATACATATACATATACATATACATATACATATATATATATGTATATATATACATATATACATATATACATATATACATATACATATACATATACATATACATATACATATACATATACATATACATATACATATACATATACATATACATATACATATGTACGTGTGTGTGTGTGTGTGTGTGTGTGTGTGTGTGTGTGTGTGTGTGTGTGTGTGTGTGTTTGTGTTTGTGTCTAGGTGGTCAAGGTTGTTATGTTTTATGGGGTTTTCAATTATATGGTTATGGGGCTAGGTTTTTGAGTTATACTGTTTATATTGGAATCCAAGAACACTGAGAGGGGGGGGGGGGTGTGAATCAATATTCTACCAGTGATACCAAATTTAACCTTATTAGTAATTTAGTAACCGGTAACCATAAAAGAATATAACAGTAAGTAAAAATGATGCCACCACAAGAACATACACCATAACACACAGATTTATATGTGGAAAACCTCAAAGAGGAAAAATAATGGTGGGATTGGTGGCCCACAATATCTATCCACTGGCCAAATTAATAAATATTACAATAGGGGCCTGCACATGCAGGAAGGCCAACAACCTAGAGTGCACTGCTCATCACAAAAGGAGCCTCACTGATTACGAACACCAAATACTGGTTTACAAACACAATTTTGAACTCAGAGAATGCATCTACTATGCTGGATGATTTCCGGGTTAAGCACTGTCTGTACTGGTTTTTAGTGCGTCCTCCTTTACTGGTAACTTACTTCGCATCCCAAACCTCTAAACCAATAACCAAGACCGACTACAAAATATTATATTCACATTTATTCGATCAACATTTCTTTCACAATATCACACCACTATATATTCCTTCTCTTTGTATGTATATCCAAAATAACCTATCCGGACTGTGTTAAATACCCTTCACAAACATAAACATGAATGCCTTATGTCAGCTTACAATGATATAACAATTTATTTACATGTCGTCCTAGACAAAAATAAATACATTAAACTTCATGACTGATGCCGCTGATTGTTGCCATGTAAACCTGTCGGATCAATCTCCTATGTCGACCTCATATACCGGTTCCTAGTTTGCCGGTTTCCCTTGTCTACTAGATGACCTGAATGCCGGTTGCTGAATCATGAATACCGGTGAGTACCAGTTAAGTGTCCAACCCAAAAATGATGTGTGTTGCCATCAATGAAAACACAAATAAACTAGATGAGTGTCAATTTCCAACAATCTCCCCCTTTGGCATTGATGGCAATATTCATGTAAAAAAATGGATCGCTGAAGTGCTATCCTGGTTCCTCTCAAAACTGACCTTGCTCCCCCTGAGCTATACATTACTTCTTATGTCCCTTAACATTTTTCACAACAACCACTCCCCCTTTGACATCAATGACAAATTTTGGGCAAATGAATGAAAGAATGAAATAAAAAATGTGTTTACTGGATCTAGGTGTACTTGAATATATCTGAGTAAGCATCCTTCAAAAATCCTAAGTATCCCAACCGGTTTTCAATGTTCCAAAAATAGATACAAACCCATTAATAATTTATACATGAAGTTCTTCTTCAGTCAGGTTTTCCAGTGTGGGTTTATTCATCAATTCTAAGCTTTCCCGCTTATGAAGTAACAAAGTGTTCAACCGGGGACTTACCAATCCTCTCAATTCCCTAGATCACTAAATTAACTTGTCCATATCTTTCTTCAAGGCTGATATCTCTGATTTTGTAACCAAAATTGGACCATCAATAGCGCTGGTCAATGATTGAGTACCATCAAAATTATTAGCTAGATGTTCCAACCAAGCCTTTTTCGCTTTTAGTTTTACCTCCAGGCCAGCTGTAAGTTTTCCAATGTTAGTACAAGACCTTTATATACATCTGCACTGATTAAGAGCCTCATCAATCTTTGTTAGTTTCTTTGTCATCTTCACCATGTCTGATATGATCATATTGTCACAGATGACCTTCCTAGCTACATTGTATCTCTCTATTAACTGCCAGTTTGATATCTATTGAAGAGTTTGAAACTCTTTTGCAATGTGTTCAGTCAAAATCTTAAGCTTACCAGAGGCGCTAGCTACGAGACTAGTGTATCCTGGAACTAGCTGCTGCAGAACTAGAATGGTCTGCTCAATGACTTGCTTGTCTTCTATTCCTTCCTTAACTTCTGAGCTGCAACATACATCAATTCAAAACTGCCCAGTTTCTGAATATTCCTCTGTCCAAAATCAACTTGACCAGATGAGCCAAGTGCCAACAATGAATTACTAGACTCTCCAACCTGCTGAATGGCACCGATGGCTTTTCCGCTTGGTGCAGTAACCTGCTCAACCTTAACCTCTTCTATATGTACATTTTTTGCCGGAGGTTCAATATCCTCATGCTGTTTATTTTCTGTAACTACATCAATGACCTCTACATCTGGAATGTTCTGTTTCAGTGTATCCTGCTTATCATGCACAACTTCAATGTTATCTACTAGTTTTTTACATTATGTATAGGTGATACTACCAGAGGAATATCCTTTGTTAGTTTTTGTTCCAAAAATGGTGAATCCAAACCTAATATGCCTTTTCCCTTACCATAAATTGAGATATCTTGAATACCAGACTTAGGAGGGAATATTGGTGGAGTAAAGAAATCAAGCTTATCTACAAAGAATTTTACCCATACCTCATGGGTCTCCTTAACTATTTCATTTACTCTACCTACCATTGGACTCACATGTCGGTGTCTCCTCTGGAAAATTATTTTATTTGCATATTCCAGACACTGCTGCAAATATTCATTAGTTATTGCACCACAAATAGTCAATAACTCCTGCATCTTAATATATTTATCCTCTTCAACTGCAGACAATCTCCTAGCATCTATCTTATTGTACAAATCTCCCGGTTTTTTATTTTCAATCTCAAGTAATACTTTCTTATATATATCTAAGTATAACAAAACTGCTTCCTTAATCTCCATTTGTTCCTTATCATCCATATGTATATAGTAATGCTGGATATTACTAGAAATTCCATCTTTAGTTATTTGATCAATTTAGTATCTGAGAGAGGAGGAATGACTTCAATACTCTTACCGGATTTGAGAGCCATATCTATATCTGATTTCTTCTTCTTGCTAGGGGTAGAAGTAGACTCTTTAACCAGTTTCCTCTTCTCTGTGGGTTTCCTCTCCTTCAAAATTTTCTTTTGGCTGCTGAAGGAGTGACCTTTACTTTCTATTTCTTTCCTTCCTCAGGCTTATTCCTCTGTATCATGATGTAAGTTTTGAGAATCTTTGAGGGCACAACTTTAGTATCAGAACCAGATTCAACAGGGGCAATATAAGTTTCCAGTTTCTTCCTCTTTAATACACCCTTGCTGGCTATTGCTATTGGTGGAGTTTGAACTGTTGCCGAAGATGACCCTTTTGCTAGTCCAATGATCTGTTTGATTTCAGAGAACATTTTCTTCACAACTTCCCCAACCTTCTCGATTTTTCCTTCCCTCTTATTCTTGCTAAAACCTATCTGAACTTCAGATTCCTTTTGCTTTGCCGTCCTAAAGGTTTTCTCAGCTTCATCAACTGGGGCATCAATAAGAGTCTTGGCGTATAAGTATAAGATCTCAACATCAACCTCATATCCCATCTCAGTGATCCAGATCTTTTGTGGTTTCTCTGCCTCCATCAATGTTTTATCCCTCTTAACCATAAAGTAGATTTATGTAGAGTAATTTTCAACAATATGCTTAGGCACTCTCTCTCTTTTCTTCATTATCTTCTTAAAAGATTTGAAATAACCCCATAAAATGGAGTCTCTTTCTTTCTTCTATCCCAAGCCTCTTATAGCATCTTTTATTTGTTTCCCTACCAGAATATCAAATTCCCATTGTGTTTTACCAGATCCTGGTAACTCATTTAGAAAGAAAAGCATCAAGCAAACAACAAGGTTGCCATACCGGAAAACACCTTTCTTCTTACCCTTAATCTTCCCTAGGTTTAAAATAAGTTCTTCAAACATCCATTAACAGAGATCATACCTATCATCTTATTTGACCATCTTATGAGCACAGTAAATGCATGTACTGGAAATAGAGTTCAATTAGTTTGATTGGGTTACCTTGTAACTGATGATCATACTTGCAAATTGAACAACTTTGTCTCTGATAGTGCTTATCCTTATTGACCCGTTGTCAAAATTTACACCAGTTAACTTCTCCACCTCATTGTTACATATTTTCTTCTTTCCGGGAGTCTGACCAGTCTGGGGAAAACTAGTGATTGCACAAATAGCCTCCTTGGTGATTTTGTAAGGTTGGTCTAGCCACATGAATTCCCTGTGGACATGACTCAGCACATACCAGATCATTTCATCTTCAAATTTTGGCATCTCCAAAATGTCTATGAAACCTTGATCCTTCAGAATTTGGAATTTCAGTTTCATCGATCCCTTCCTATCTAGAAGATTTGTCATGTACATTGTTTTGATTTCAGTAGAACCTAAATCCTTTGAAGTGCAGTGGATATATGCACGAACATCTTCAATAGACAGAACTCCATCTGGAACCCTAGAAAACATGCCGACTGAACCATTGACCTTTGCAATTTGAGGGCATTGCTTGAAAATTGGGCATGGACAATCTTTGATGTCAACAACAATAGGAGTATCCAAACTTATCAGAGGGGGAGATGATCTAGAAGCCATTACAAATAAAAGATAACACGAAAAATTGATAAAATACCTCACAACCTTCGTCGGCGAAAGCTCTTGAAAATTTGCTCTAAATGCACTTAAATTTGCTTGAAAATGCTCTTGATCGCCTTGAATTGCCTTAAACTTTCTCTCTTTTCTCTTCTTCACTTTGAATGCTGTGTGATCAGAAATGAACCAACCTTTCCCTCTTATTTGGTGAAAACCCTAATTTCACATTAACATAAATGCGTGCCAACTTATCATACAAGATTCAAAATCCATAATCTTAGTACCGAAAAACCTTTAGACTAACTTCTCCAAGATCTAAAACAAGTTTTCAGACCACTACCAGGGGTAATGCAAGATCTATCATTATTTGCCTTCCCCTAAGCCTAATGCCTTAGTTACTAGATGAGTTTCCTGCTGGTGCAGGAACATGCTGCTTTGCCGGTTGAGTAATTGGGTTGTTTGTCTCTGCTGGTTGATCTTCAAATTTCCTAACCCATTTCCTCTCATGCTCCTTCCAGATATCATCAACCTTTTGTTTTCCTTTCTCATCATTTCCTACCAGATTGTTCTTGGTTCTGCAAAATTTAGCAATATGTCCTATTTTGTTGCATGCATAATAAGTGACATTATTTTTTCTGAATTGCTTTACTGTATCCTTGATCATTCCTTGACCTGCATTGATTAGCCAAATGTCCAAACTTTCCACATGCATGACATTTCACATTCATTCTACATTCTTTTATCCTATGACCATACTTCTTGTAATTTGAACACTGACCGGGAATTGCATTATTGTCCTAATTTGCTCTATATTTGCAATATCTTGCCATATGACCAAATTTATTGTGAACAAAACATCTACCGTTGAATTTATGTGCATTGGGTTGTCTTACTGATGATTTCTAGTTTTGATTGACAGGTGGGTTCTCCTTCTGATCAGTTGCTTCAACTTCATTTGCAGTACCAAAGCTTTCTCCATGCTCAAATCCAAGACCTCTAGTGTCTCCCTTGCACCTTTGATCCTTCAATAACTCATCAAGATTTGAAGAACTATCCTTAAACTTTTCGTTGTATTCATTTGCAATATCCAGATCTCCCCTTAGGACTGCTATCAATCTTTCCAACTCCTGCTCATTATTCTGGGTTTGCCCTAGCTCAGTTCTCAAAATATCATTCTCATGTGCTAGCCTAATGCATTCCTCAGATCTGTCTTTCAGAGATTTGCCAAGATTTTCTGCATTCTTATTCTGATCTTCAATCTCCTTGGACATCCTCATAGTTAGGGCTTGCATTTCATTCTTCATGACAATATTCTCCTAACTCAGCTTTTGACATTGTTCATTAAGGGAATTCCTTTCTTCGTCATCCTGATTTTGTAAAAGTTCCTTCCTTCTAACTTGAGCAGATGACAACTTCTCCTGTAGGATAAGAATGAATTCATTTACAGAGTTCAACTCATGTTGCAACTTCAAGTTCTTCATCCTTTCAACATCATAATCTTCAAGTGCTACTTCAAGTTGTTTCTCCATAATCTCCATGGATTTTAAATTCATGATCTTCCTTAAGCTGTTAGACTTACTCTAAGGTACCGGGCTCTAATACCAATTGTTGGAATCCAAGAATACTGGGAGGGAGGAGGTGAATCAGTTCTCTACTGGTGATATCAAATTTATCCTTATTAATAAAGTAATTGAGTAATCGGTAACCATAAAATAATATAACAGTAAGTAGAAATGATGCCACCACAAGAACATACACCATAACCCAAAGATTTATACGTGGAAAACCTCAAAGAGGAAAAACCATGGTGGGATTGGTGACCCACAATATCCATCCACTGGCCAAATGAATAAATATTACAATAGGGGCCTACACATGCAGGAAGGCCAACAACCTAGAACGCACTTCTCATCACAAAAGGAGCCTCACTGACTACAAACACTAAATACTGGTTTACAAACAAAATTATGAACTCAGAGAATGCATCTGCTATGCTAGATGAGTTCTGGTTTAAGTACCATCTGTACTGGTTTTCACCATGTCCTCCTTTACCTGTAACTTACTTCGCATCCCAAACCTCTAAACCAATAACCAAGACCAACTACAAAATATTATATTTGCATTTAGTTGATCAAAATTGCTCGCACAATATCACACCACTATATATTCATTCTCTCTATATGTATATCCAAAATAACCTAACTAGACTGAATTAAATACCCTTCCCAAACATAAACATGAATGCCTTATGTCGGCTTACAATGATATTACAATTTATTTACATGTCGACCTAGACAAAAATAAATACATTAAACTTCGTGACCGATGATAATATGATAAAACTATAAAGATCCAGTCAACTACTTAGAGGGGGGGGGGGGGTGAATCAGTAGTTGAAGAGTAAACTAACTTTTCTAAATCTATAGTTGAAGAGTACACTTAGAATCAACTCACAAAGTTTACCGATTTAGTCACTTTAACAAATTTGCAGCTGCATTATTAAACCTTACCGGTTGACCTAATACTGCAGTGATATAATACAACAGATCTAAAACTTAAATATCCTTTGACAAAAACCTTAAACCACTTCATTAATACCAATAATAAAATATTTAAAATCATTTCCAATCATTTAGATATATCTATGTAGATTTACCAATCATTCATATCAACCATACCAAAAACACATCCATAAAATCATTCATGACTTGACACAATGTTTTTTCACGTGGAAACCCAAATGAGAAAAACCACGGTGGGGATGAATACCCACAAGTATTTTGAAAACTTCTAAAGTTAGCTCTGTTAGGAGCCAAGCCTTGTTAGAAGCTTATACAAGAATGTTCCGTTAGCAACAGATTCGGTTAAGGACCACCCGATTAAGGGATTGACTACAAATACCCCGCTAAAGGTAATACCTTGTTTAAGGTAACCCCGGTGGAGGATTTCAAATCCAAGCTAATGGATCACATGGTTAGAGGATTTCAACAAGAAGCCTGCTAGAGCTTACCTTGTTAAGGGATTTCAAACTGCTGTAATGGTTAGAGAACAACAAGTTCTTGACCAATCTAGAAATAACACTTCCTTGCTGAATCAAATCCTTTACCGCTCCTATCTGCCTTCACATCATTTTGCAAACACGCCTCCTGGTTTAGCAACAATCACGTTCACACTTAATCAAAATTTACAATGACACATTCAATCAATTCATCGACCTTATAAACAAATACATTAGGTCGGTAACGAAACACAAACCCTAAAATTCTCATAGAGATTACAAACACATTGGCTCAATCTTGACCATTAGATTACATGCAATCAAATTTACATTCTTCTAGGCATCTACAACCGCTCCTGGATCATCGCACTTTGAATCCTGTAACACATCACGCATTTGTCACTTCATACTATGCATTTGATCATTCCCAAGATAAACGGCTATCTTTATGCACCAAAACCATTTTGAAAATCATCACGTACAACATGCTTACGTGTCATCTTCATCACCAATCATCATTCGGTCATAGATCATCACAATCGATCTCTAACCTTCATCGGTTTGGGTTTTGCTTCTTAACTAGATAGGGTTACCAGTTGATCTTCATTGCTTCATTACCGATTGCTTTACAACTTCATTACTAGTTGCTATACTACTTCATTATTGATTGCTAATGACATCAATGACAACACTTCCTAATATCTTCTTCAATGCAATCTTCGTGCAATGCCAACATTCTCCCTCTTTGGCATTGATGACAATACAAATATCAATACCAATTGATTGTCATGATTGAGAGTAAAGCATATACTATCCTTCAAATGATTCAGGTATAGGAATCCTGGTTTACATTTTGTATAGGCATTCTAGTTTACATTTTGTATAGGAATCATGGTTTACATTTTTAACATAAACTATCCTTCAACTGCATCTTCATATCTTCAGCTGGTAACTGGTATGGAATTTGTCTCCTCTCCCTAACATATAAGGATATCAATCATATACTTTCCTCCCCCTTTTCTTTTTTTCCCTCAATCATATACTTTTCTCCCCCTTTGACATCAATGCCAAAGTGAAGGGAAACTATTTTGTTTCTTATCCATGCTTCACCGATTTGCAATTAGCTACTCCCCTATGGAGTAGCTGCATTCTTCACCAATCCTTCTTCAAGATTTTCAATAGGCTCCAGGATTAATGTCTTCCATATCTTCTTAATTGACTTCATGTAGGGGTACAACCCCTAACTTACCTCTAAGATATTTAAATGTAGCCTTAGGTAGAGGTTTAGTTAAAATATCTGCTAGCTATTCTTTAGTGGAAACATACTCCAGTGATACATCTTTTCTTTGAAATTTCTCTCTCAGGAAATGATACTTAAACTCTATATGTTTAGTCCTAACATGCAACACTGGGTTCTTAGAAATGTTTATAGCACTAGTGTTATCACATAAAATTTTTACCGGTTTTGATATCTTCAGATTGAAACCTTCCAATATGTGTTTCATCCAAATTGCTTGTGTACAATTCATGTAAGCTACAACATACTCAACTTCTGCTATTGATTGAGAGATACAACTCTGTTTCTTGCTGCTCCAAGACACTAGTTTGCCTCCAATAAAAAATGCTCCTCTGGTTATACTTTTCTTGTCATCAACATTTCCTGCCCAATTTGCATCAGTATAGACCTTTAAGTCAAAGTTTCCTGCATATGGATACCATAATCCATAATCTATTGTGCCTTTCAAGTATCTAAAAATTCTCTTGGTTGGAATCATGTGTGACTCTTGGGGATTTTTCTGAAATCTAACAACCAATCCTACTGCATGAGCACTGTGGACAATATAATGTAGCTTAACTATCATGGATCTGTATTCCTTTTCATCAACTGGTACATAATCATCTTCCTTTGACAATTTAGAGCCTGTAACCATTGGTGTTCCAACTAGTTTACAATCTCCCATTCCAAAAGTTTTCAACACTTCCTTCACATACTTGGATTGTGTGATAAAAATTTCTTCATTTGTTGGATTTGAAAACCTATGAATTTTTTTTTATCTCACCTACTAGTGACATCTGAAATTCATTCTTCGTTTCATTAGCAAAATCATGACACATATCATCATTACCTCCAAAAATGATATCATCAACAAATACCTCACTTACCAGTATTTTATCACCTTCTGTCTTGAGATATACGTTACAATCTATATTGGTGGGAAAATGATGAGTGATATATCAAGAGGAAAACTAACCCTTTCCCTCAAAGAGAGATGAGAGTTTCACTATTGATTATCCTTCAAGCACTTTTCACCATTACATTAGGAAGATAAGGGGTAATTCACTAGATCCAAACTCCACACAAAGATGATAGATTGAATTATGAATGAATTAAGGAGGTTATGATGATCCCCTTTTTCCTTTGTTTGAAATAGAAAGGAAATTGATTGAATTATGTAGTGAAAAAGTGACAAAGAATCGATTATAACTTCAAATCTGAATATGGGATGAAGTTGTGCACCTGGATCTGACAGTGAAATGCCAAGATGAAGTCACCCTGCAAATTTGATGAAAATTTGTCCGGACCATGGCAGGAATGTACACGGTCCTCCAAAAAATCCGTGAAACGAAAAGGGTTTTCTGCCTCTGTAAATGAAGCCCGAATCCAAAAGTACAACTGCACACCTACAACCTACACACAAAAAAGAGAGGGAAATGTGTTGGAATTGGGGGTTTGTCTTTAGGTCAAACCCCACTTTTGGAATTAACCAAGTAATGAAAGAAAGTACTTGCAAGCAGATGTAAATGAAAGACTGAATTGTAAATCACCTCAAGGGAGGTTGTTGTAGTAGCAATGTTGATAGAAATGTTTGTATGGAATTGTATGTTGAAATTAATCTCCTCTTCAATGGTTGAATCATTGACTTGAATGCAACACCTAGCCTTAAAGGGAGACTTAAGAATGCTCAATGCTGGAAAAGAATGCTTGAATGCTTGATCGCTTGTGAATTTCCCCACGGAACTTGAATTTTGTCACGGGATGACATCGGGGAGATTTCCTGTCATTGCACAACCCACAATGCTTGCACTAGAAAGGACTTGCCCCAAAATAGGGCTGGAAAAGGGGCGCCACACTCCTGTCCTACCCTTGTTCTCTAGGGCAGAGTGTGGACAGAGTGATGCAGAGGCCAAGGAAGAAGGTGTTTTCACAAGATGAGCACTCTCTGGTCTCCAATTAGGCTAGAGGATTCGAGTTCGCATGCGTGAGGACCCTAATGTAGTAAAAAATTGCTAGGGTCACAATTTTATGACACTACATTTAGCCCCCACTTTAGGAGGAGTATGAGCCTATGCCGATACTGCCAGTAAAGTACAAGGAAACAAGATCGAAAGACTTTCACCATGTCAAGGAGGCAAGATGCACCAAGCCCCCAGTGGACTTAGGATCTTACGACTTCGATTGACAATGGAAAAGAGAATATTGAGAAGGGGAAAACCATGATTGCAAGTAGAAAAGTTCCCTTCACTATGAGTAATGAAAGCAAGGATACAAAAGATTACAAAGAAAAGCAAATTTCACTAAGTAATTCTAAGTATCACAATAAGGAAAGTATGAGCGGGGTGTATGCCCCCACGTTAAAGCGATCACACGTGCCTTGTTGGGAGTGATTGATTTAAGATACGATACACCCAAAAGAAAGAGAAGGGAGGGAGCATGCTATTGCAAGGATTTATCCCCCCAATCGAGGTATAAACCCAAGGATAATGAACACAAAAGATGAGGTAGTGTCACTTCCCTCAAGGTCAGTATGTTGTATGATAACTCATGTATATCATATATGTATGTGCATATAATAATCTTCATTCCCCAAAGAAGGACACTGTTGGCTTGATGATGATTGTAATATATTCATCATATGTTGTCATTGATGAAATACATACACACACATATGTTTATAATTTCTACCGGTGTAACTTCAAGTTGTTTACACTACAACCGTTATACTAAGAGGTTTATTTATAACCGGTACTTTGTGACAACTAGTATATGCATGAGACAACCAATGGATATACTTAGTTGGCATCAAGATGAAGATCAAGCGGAGATTATGTCAAGAGATTCAAGGATAACGGTTTATATATTTAACTCCAACCGGTATTGATTGTTCCAACCACTATTCGTTGATTGTGTGATGAGTTATCACAAATTGTGATGAGTTATCCCACCGACAATTTTTGCCGGTATTTTTGTGATGAGTTATGATCACTTGACCATATACACTACACCTAGGAAATTGTGTTATGATTTCTTAAGGCTGACATGAAATCTAAATGTCTATATATTGACATCACAATGAATTATTTTATATGAGTGAAAGTGATATGTTGTGCACAAAGACAAAGAGTTAAGTTGCAGAGTATGCAAAAGAGCAGTGTTGAATATGTTTAGAAGGATCTGATCAAGCAAGTATTGGGCTATTTAGACAGATCAAACCAATCCTGTTGTTTTCTAACAATCACAACATAATTCAAATCCCCTAACTGGGTAAGCTATAACAAGATTCAATGTACAAATCCTCTAACAGGGTGATTCATTAGTTTGGATTCAGAAATCCTCCACCGAGGTTACTCCTAACAGGGTACTACCTTTTACAGGGTATAAGCTTCTAATCAAGCTTTGGGATCTCTAACAAGATTCGCTCCTAGCATAGCACTTTGTAGACCCTAACCGGTCAATTATCTATTACTTCAGATAGTTAACTTGTGAGTTCCATCTCACCGTGGTTTTTACCTATTTGGGTTTTCCATGTATAAATATTTGTGTTATGGTGGATGTTTTACTTATTGTGAATGCTGTTATATCATTTTGGATTGCATGCATTATGTTCAATAAAATTTTTAAGTTCATCTACCGGTTACTAGCTGAAGTAGTATCATTTTTGGTGTCACTGATTCACCCCCCCCTCTCAGTGCTTTTCAAGTCCATCAGACACTACCTTGGAAGAAAGGGAAGAGAGGATGTCTTTTGAGTCAACATGAAAGAGACCAAAAAAAGATCTCAATGCTTTGCATCGAACCCATGTAGACATTAAGGGAACAATAGAAGAATAGGGATGCATATAGAAGAATGGTGACAAAAGATAAAGAAAGGAGAGAGAAAGATCTGCAGTACTAATATTGCTAATATAGCATGACATCCGCCTCTCGATCTTGCTGATCACTATTTTGGGAAGGCGAGCAACATGCCAGAGGAACGATATCGAGCACAACAAATGGAGATATCACAAGATCCAAACAAGGACTATGATCATGTTGTAAGTCACTTTGTTTGATTCTAGGAGCTAGGATTAGGGTTTATGAAAACTCATCCGATAAATGTTTGTCCACATCAATATATTCATGCTCACTATCAAAACCATTAGGAGTTGTATTGCCATTATGAATAAAATTTTCACCCATTTCTTCATCAAAGTTTAAAGCAAGAGGAGCAAGAACATGAATAGGAGTAAAACCATCACATGTTTTATGCAACTTGATTTGGAGATGTAGGTTGAACATCTGGCCTAGGAGAAAAGGGAATCATGTCAACTGTTGGAGTCTGAGGAGACTGAGTAGTTTGGGGGATAAATTTATGAGCTTGAACACATCATCTTCATCAACATTCTCTTACATAATGATTTCATCGAGTCTTAGTGGAAGGATCAGAATGAGGAACATTTGAAGGAGGAATGGTTGTCTCCTTTATAATGGAAGGTTTAGGTTGAGGTCTTTTTGGTTGAACAATGGGAGGAGCAAGACTCTTTTGTCGATAAAAGGAAGGAGGTGGAACTGCACTATAGAAAGAAGGAATATTAGGTGAAGGAAGAAGACCAAGTCCATCACGAGGAGGAGGTATAGGTCTATCCTTAGAAAGAATATTGGTGTTCTCCTTAAGAGAAGGTAAAGTCACATCCATAGGAGTAGGTGGAAAGTTTTCCTTAGGAGGGAGATTAGTTCTATCCACAAGGGGAAGAACCTCATCTTGAAGAATAATAGGAATACCAAGTGTTGGCGATCTAGGTTGACTTAAGGATAAGATCATATCGTTCTTCCATTTTTGATAAGATTGAAAAAGATTATCTCTCCTTGATGGAAGATATTGATATTATTTAGGCCAAAATAGATCAATAGGAACACTGGGGCTTCTTTCAGATGGATGAAATAAGCTATGGTTTACGGTCATGATTTCTCTATTATGAGGCAATAGCCTTCATGGAAGATAGCCAAGGATAACCCAACTTCACACAAAATTTCTTAGAAGAAGGTATGATAACAAAGCCAACATCCATGAATTTAGCATGAACCTCAACAGGAAGGGTTATAGAACCAATGGTAGGACAAGAGAAACAATCAAATAACTTCACAACTACATTAGAAGCATCATATAATGGTTTATGCAATCGTAAAGTGAAAAGATACTCTTCAGTTATAACATTAACCATACAAGAGGGATCAATCAGGGCACCACGACAAGGGATTTCCTTAACCTTTGGAACTATGAATAAAGGGCCATCGGGTGCTCTAATGGTCTTAATAGGGTCAAATGTAATACAGGGATGCTTAGGCATATCTTGTTTTTCTACCATATTAACCAAGTTTGGAGCCAGATAAATGAGTGTTTCAAAAGAGAGAGAGAATTAGGCACAATCTCAATAATGTTAGAGGTATGAGATGGTAAGGTATCAATGAAAAACTTAAGATTTTGTTTAGGAGGAGAATTTGGTTTATTCCCTTTATCATTCACACCTGCCACATATATAGTATTATTATCAATCGAGTCTTGAACATTTTGTTTAAATACAAAACATTTCTCAGTATCATGACCAGGTTGACGATGAAATTGGCAAAAGGAATTGTTATCCAAATGAGGAGATGCAAGTTTGGAAGGATCAACTTGTTTTATAGGAGGAAGTTTGATAATATTTCTATGCAATAACTGAAACATAATACTATGCAGAGATTCATTCAAAGGAGTAATCTGTCTTTCTCTTTGGAAAAATTTAGAAATAGGAGGCACACCTGTTGTAGCATTCACATGGTTATTGTTGATTGGATCACTAAACTTGATGAAGCTTTTTGTTGGTTTGAACTTTGCAAATAGTTTTTGAACACTCTCCCCTTTATCACTCGGAGCCATAGGAGTGGATTGCTCCAGTTGACTCACAACCAGTTGATAATTGTGGAGTATTGCGCACAACTGCGGAAAGGAAGTAAACTCAGACAAAAGAAGCTTTTCCCTGATATCTTTTTGCAAATTAGAAATGAAAGTTCTTTGAATATCATTATCAAGCACATGAAAAGAAATTTGAGCACACAAATTCTTATATCTATCAAGGAAATCGGTCACTTTTTCTTTAACACCCTGTTTACAATGCATTAAATTAGTCAACATGATTTTAGGACCAATGTTGTTTTGAAATTGCTGGATGAAAGCATTTGCTAGTTGTTGAAAGGAAGTGATAGAATAAGAAGGAAGACAAAAATACCATTGTAAGGCCTTATCTCTTAGTGTTCTTGTAAACAATTTTGCAAGCAATCATTGATCATAAGCGAAATCAGTACACAAGGTTTGAAATGTTTTGACAGGCGTAAGAGGATCACCTTTTCCATTATAGAGTTCCAATTAAGGGATCTCAACATGTTTAGGTGGCACGACTTTAACAATATAAAGAGAAAGTGGGATCACAACATCAAAGGTGGGCACACTAAACTTGGATTTACTCATGGAAGAAATTTGTTGTTGTAACAAAGACACAGTTTGGGCAAGATTGTTGATTGTCATTTCAATGGAAGAATTTATGTTAGACATAGGTGATTGAGATGGTGGTGTGATGTTGTTGAAAGAAGGCATAGATTGAGAATAATGTGGTGGGACACTATTATAAGTAGGCATTGGTGATCATTGGGTAGGAAAAGGGACACTTAAAGGAGGAATAAAGTTGTTGAAGGAATTACCCCCTTGTGTCACAATAATCATGGAAGACATAGGTAACGATGGAGGATTAAATGAAGAAGAGGGATTGCCCCCATGACCTATGGTTTTAGGAATGACATTTTGAGTTGAATTAGCCATTATGTTGGATGTGAAAGTAGGAATACTAGTCATAGGATTGGTCAAAGGAATAGAGGAATTGACTTGTGTTGAAGGTTGTGAGTAGCCCAGGGTTTCGACACAACTCTTGATAGGCATGACATTAGAATCAACAATATGTGCAATGCCACACAATATATCAATTCCCATATTATTACTTTTAAGCATGTTCTTAAGACCTTCAATTAATGGAAGATCTTCACTATTAGGGTATTCTTGGGACATCCAATGTTAAAAGCTATCAAATTGATTGTCCAATGTAGAAAGTTGATCTAAATAAACCCTAGTTAAAGCTTCTTCTTCATCACGAGATCCATCAATAGGCTCATGATTAGGATGAGAAGAATTAGCATGATCCTCATTAAATAAGACCCAAATTAGGCTCCATCTCCTCGGTAATTAAACCTTGGGAAACCTTAATTCTAATGCTTCGTCTAACGGGGATAGGATAGGTAGGACTAATAGTGGTAAAACTCATGCACTAGAGGGAAAATTTGAATTTTGAATTGTAAAATAAAGCTTACAAAATTGAGTAATGCAAAACTTAAGAGGGTTATGATTACACAATTTGAACTTTATTGGGGGAAGAGGATGACACAATTTCCAAAAATGAAAAGAAAGTGGAATTTTAAAATTAGGGCCAAGTGAAGACCACTTAATTTTAAAATCAAAATTTTTAAAATCAGGGCAGACTATAATTAACCCCTTAATTTTAAAATTTTTCTTGAAAGTTGAAATGTTGAAATTTGAAGGTATTTCCAATTCTAGAGGGTTCAAAGATTGATAAAATCAACCAATCTTCTGAATTTAGGTTAATAAATACAATCATAACAGTTTGTCAAAATTTCGGGAAAAAAAGATGAGGATCGTGGTGGGAACGGACATGGTCTGACCAACTTTTTTTGAAATTTTCAAGGATGAATATTACGATGATTTTAAAGTTAACTCCCCCAAAATGGTGAATTTTACAATTTCTAGATGGGTGAAATGAAGACACAAAGGTGAAAATAGGACCCTATTAGGGTTTTGAAGAAAAAGAGGAATTGAATTGCAATTTTGAAAAGGGTCAAACCTAATGGATAGGGACACTTTGGAAAATGTTTAGAAATCTAAAGCTAACTGAAATTGATTTGAAATTAACACAAAATCCAATTAATTGTAAAAATTAGGTTTTTATGACCTAACCACTTAATTTTGAAATTTAAATTTTGGGAAAAAGGAGGGAAATTGAAAATTTGAATTGTAGAACTGAAAACAAATATGGAAACAATAAGTTATTTGAAAATTAAATGGAAATCCAACAATTTGCACAAGTTCAATATAATTTTTGAAAATTAGGGTTTTAACAAGTAACCTCTCAATTTCGTAAATTTTAATTGCAAATTGAACAAGACAATGAGGAAATTGAATTTGATAAACAAATAAATTTTCATATCTAAGACAACTACAAGCAATTTTTACATATCAAAAGTTCAATTTTAAATTTAAAAACTAGGATTTTTAATGATTTAACCACTAAGTTTGTAGAAAATTGAATCATGTAAATGAAAATTATGCAATGTTGTTCAAAGGATAGCATGCAAGACATCGGGTTCACCAAAATGTATTGGTGGAAAAATGATGAGTGATAGATCAAGAGGAAAAATAACCCTTTCCCTCATTGAGAGATGAGAGTTTCACTATTGATTATCCTTCAAGCACTTTTCACCATTACATTAGGAAGATAAGGGGTGATTCACTAGATCCAATCTCCACACAAAGATGATTGATTGAATTCTGAATGAATTAAGGAGGCTATGATGATCCCCTTATTCCTTTTTTTGAAATAGAAAGGAAATTGATTGAATTATGTAGTGCAAAATTGACAAAGAATCGATTATAACTTGAGATCTGAATATGGGATGAAGCTGTGCTCCTGGATCTGGCAGTGAAATGTCGAGATGAAGTCACCCTGCAAATTTGATGAAAAGTTGTTCGGACCGTGGCGAAAATGTACACTGTCCTCCAAACAATCTATGAAATGAAAAGGGTTTTTTCGCCTCTGTAAATGAACCCTGAATCCAAAAGTATAGCTGCGCATTTGCAACCTACACACATAAAAGAGAGGGAAATTTGTTGGGATTAGGAGTTTGCATTTAGGTCAAACCCTAGTTTTGGAATTAACCAAGCAATGAAAGAAAGTACTTGCAAGTAGATGTAAATGAAAGACTGAATTGTAAATCACCTCAAGGGAGGTTGTAGTAGCAATGTTGATAGAAATGTTTATATGGAATGCTATGTTGAAATCAATCTCCTCTTCAATGGTTGAATCCTTGACTTGAATGCAACATGTAGTCTTGAAGGGAGACATGAGAATGCTCAATGCTAGAAAAGAATGCTTGAATGCTCTTGAATGCTTGATCGCTTGTGAATTTCCCCAATCTTATCCAAATTCAACTTATGCAAATGAGAGGATGAATGCCCCTTAAATACATGTTTGAAGGATTTGAATTTGATCACGGGTTGACATTGGGGAGATTTCCCATTCACTACACAACCCACAATGCTTGCACTAGAAAGGTCCTGCCCCCAAATAGGGTAGGGACAGAGGTGCCACACCCCTGTCCTGGGAGAACAAGGACACCATCCCCCTATCCTACCCTTGTCTCCAGGGCAGAGTGTGGACAAAGTGATGTGAAGGCCAAGGAAGAAAGTGTTTTCGCAAGCCGAGCACTCTCCGGTCTCCAATCAGGCTAGAGGATTCAAGTTTGCATTGGTGAGGACCCTAATGTAGTTGAAAATTGATAGGGTCACAATTTTATGACACTACACTATCTTCACTGGTTCTTTGAAAACCTATCTTTACTAAGTGAGAGTGCAATTTTTCATACCATGTTCTTGGTGCTTGTTTCAATCCATATAGTGCCTTATGTAGCTTGCACACCATATCCTTTTCTTCAGTTAATGCATAACCATTTGGCTGTTCTATGTAGACTTGTTTTTCTAATATTCCATTTAAGAATGATGGTTTAACATCCATCCGATATACCTTAAATCCTCTGTATGCAAAAAATGCAAGTAGAGTCCTTGCTCCTTCCAATCTTGCTACTAGTGCAAATGTCTCACCATAATCTTCACCTTCCTCTTGTGCATATCCTTTGCATACCAGTCTGGCTTTATTCTTGACCATTGCTCCATCTTCATTCAATTTGTTTCTGAATACCCAATTTATACCTATTACATTCTTATTTTCTGGTTTGGGTACCAATGACCATGTATTATTCTTCTCTATCTGATCAAGTTCTTCTTCCATTGCCTTGATCTAGTCTTCATCTGTAAAGGCTTCTTTTGCTATTCTAGGCTCAATGGTGGAGATCATACAAGAGTTTTCTCTTAACCTTCTTCTAGTTAACACACCTGCATTCTTGTCTCCAATAATCTAATTGGGGCTGTGATTGAGTCTGACATACCTTGGACTAACATGATCTAGGTTTTTTAGATTCTTCTCCTTCTTCACTTTCTTCATCTTCAGCTGGACCTTTCTATTCTGGTTAAACTGGGGTTTCTATGTTCAGTTCTCCAACTTTTGGCTTTACCGGTTCCAGTTCCAAAAATAGTGTTTTTGGTTCTTCTTCTTCCTTCTCCTTACTAGTTTCTTTAGATTTTTCAAGGAATTCATCTACTTAGACATTGACACTTTCAATGATCTTCTTAGTCCGGTTGTTGTAGCACTTGTAAGATTTTCTCTTGGTGGAGTAACCAAGAAATATGCCTTCATCACTTTTGGCATCAAACTTTCCAATATAGTCATTTCTTTTAATAAAACATCTGCTACCAAATTTTTTGAAGTAACTGACATTCGGTGATCTACCATACTAGTATTCATAGGGTGTTTTGTATTTTCCTCTTTTGACCAGTATCCAGTTCATTGTATAAACAACTGTGTTGATAGCTTCTCTCCAAAATGTCTTAGCCACACCTCCTTGAATTAACATAGTCTTAGCAGCTTCAACCAATGACCAGTTGTTCCTTTTTGTAATACCATTCTATTGTGGTATCCTTGGTGCAGATAGATGCCTCTTGATCCCATTGTCTTCATAGTATATAGTGAATTCCTCTGAAGTAAATTCACCACCTTGACCAGTCCTTAAATATTTCAGCTTCCTTCCACTTTCATTTTTAACCAAGGCTCTGAATGCTTTAAATTTGCTAAATGCTTCTGTCTTGTCTTTCAAGAATGTGACCCACATTATTCATGAGCAGTCATCGGTAAATATCATGAAGTACCGATCACCTTGAATACTCCTAGTCCTCATTGGCCCACATAGGTCAGTATGAACCAAATCTAAAAAATGTTCAACTGAGAAAGATTTTCTCTTGAAGGTTGAGGTTGTCATTTTCCCTAACTGACATTCCTTGCACAAAGCATTCACTAGTTTTTCCAATTGTGGTAATCCTCTTACTGATTTTGACTTGTCGACCCTTAAAATGTTATCAAAATTCACATGACAAAACCTCCAATGCCAAAGCCAACTATCTTCTACTTTTGCAATCAAACAACTATTGACTTTAGAGTTTAAGTGAAATAGGTTACCTTTGGTTTGTTTTCCAATTGCAATTAGTTCACCTTTACTTCCAAAGATCTTGCAAACACCATTCTTGAATTCTAATGGGTAACCTTTGTCATTGAGTTGAGCAACACTCAAAAGATTGTGTTTCAGACCTTCAACCCAGTAGACATCATCAACACTACTCTTACCATTTAGGGAAATGGATCCTTTGCCTTTCATCATGTAGGGAGAGTTGTTCCCAAATATGACAACACCTCCATCAAATTTGTTCAATGCTAGGAACTTGCTCCGGTCACTAGTCATGTGGTGCGAACAAACATTGTCAATAATCTAGTCATTTGAATTATCCAAGTGAGAGACCAATGCTTTCTGAGATGATATGTCTTCTTTGATAGCAACAAAGACAATGTCCCTGATAGTTCTGATACTAAATGTTTAGTACAGATTCCAAGCTAACAAGATGAGAGGGGGGGGTGAATCATACAAACTTAATCTTCCATAAAAACAATAGATTCAACCTCGGTAAACTTATCAGAAAAACTGTAAAGCACGCGGACTCATAAATAGATAAGATCACAAAACATATAACACCAGATTTAATGTGGAAACCCAAATAGGGAAAAACCACTATGGGATTTCAGACCCACTAAGAAATATACTCTTCTAGAGTATGCTCGGTTAAAAGCAAATCCTGTTAAAGATTACAAACACATTGCTAGATGTGACGCGGTTAAGGGATTTACCTTAGATTTGTTAGGATCTTCACCTTGTTAGAGGTGACCTTGTTAAAGGATTTCAAACACTCAATCTAAATGTCACCTTGCTAGAGGGTTTTACAAATAAGACTGTTAAGTCCACTCGGTTAAGAGATTTTTTGCCACTTCAAAAAATAACAGTAATAAAATATATCTGCAACTTCACATCTACAAATGCTAAAGTAGATTCTTATTTTCTCAATACAATCTAGTCATAGGACTTATCTTGTCCCTCTGCTGGGCTCTGTACTTTGTTATCAAAATAGATCTTCAAGCTTCTGTGCTCGGTAATCACTATGTAGCATTCCTATGCTTACACTTGCCCACATACATTGTTTATCAACAGTTCCTTATTTATAAACAATTTTGCTAACTGCTTAATCTCCTTGATCACATTTCCCATGATCAATCATAGCCATCAGATCTTCAAACTCGACCAGGTTCAATGTATCCTTCGATCTGAAAATGTTTTACCTCACCTTGGAACTTGTATACATTTCTTGGAACTTGTGCTAAGGTATTGCGGTTCAATCTGAGCTGTAGATCTTCTTGCCGATCTTCCATTGCCATAGATTCTTAACAAACTTCATGCACGACTTACCAATCATTTAATCAACTCCAACTCATCAGCTTCCTTCATTAAATAATGCTTTTATACATTCAATGCATTCTGTTATTACTCGGTTACAACTCGGTAAATACTAAACTTCACTCAGTAGACATTCTGCCTTCATTAACCGATAGTGATAACCTTAGGGTTTACCGACTAGGTTCCTTAGGGTTTACCAACTAGGTTCTTTGCTCGGTAACATAGTATAGTATTAACCTTACAAACAATAGCATATGTAGGATATCAAAACAATCTAAACATCATGATCTCATCATTGTCTAACTCGGTAATAGTTGCCCATTGAATAACTTATTCCTCCCCTTATTCGTTACATTCTTTCTGTGTCTTTTACCGACATCTTAACTCTTTTCAAAACATACTTCTTAAGATATGGCAACATCATACTGAATCAGAAAATCAATTTCTTGACATCAATGACAAAATAATAATATTAAGACAATGAACATCCTCAATCAGTTATATCCATAGTCATCAACAACCTTCTCAATATCCTTATTGAAATGCCAACAATCTCTCATTGTAATTGGAATACCAACAATCTCCCTTTGTTTGTTATAATGCCAACAGTCCCCATTTGTATCTTCCTTGGATTCTTCATCTGTAATACCTTCATCCACTGCAATGAGACAATTTATTTTTCCTTTACCTTTAAACTTCCTATATTTCTCTCATTTTTCCTCGTTATCTCCATTAGGACAGTTAGCAGCAATATGTCCTATCTGGTTACATGCAAAACATTTCAGTGGTAATTTACCTCTATACTTACTTGTACCTCTGGGTAACTGCTTGGACAATAATGCTTTGAGTTCCATCAAGCTATCATCATCATCTACCTCTCTACTAGATCTGGATCCATGACTGTAACTTACTTCTATGCTTTTCCTTACTAGTGGGATTGAGACTGAGGCTTTAAATGTAGATTCTGACCTTTGAACACTTCCATCAAAACCATTTAATTCGAATGCAGTCAATTTACCAATGATAGAGTCAAGAGTTACCTTTATCTTGTCAATAGATTTGAGTTCTTGAATGGTTGCAACTTTGATAGCGTAGATTGGTAGAAGGGTTCTGAATACCTTGCTAACCACAATGGCATCCTCCACTATACCTCTAGCACTTTTGATTTCTCCAACTATCTCATTGATTCTCTGACCATACTATTGAATGTTCTCACCTTCAACCATTCTCATATCATCAAATTTTCCTCTAAGACTCTCTCCCTTGGGTATCTTTACATGCTCATCATCGCCATAGATATCTTCCAGTTTAATCCACACTTCATATGCAATCTCCAATCCATGAACATCAACATATTCTAAATCTGACAAGGTACTGATGATGGCTTCCAATGCTTGATTGTTCTCCTATTGTTGCTTCTTTTGATCATCTATCAGAATTCCACTAGGCACATTATACTTAGTAACAACATGATCCCAATACTGACTTCCCAAGCTCTTGATGTAAATATTCATCCTATAATTCCAAATTCTATAGTTATCTCTATTGAACTTCAGACCCTCTCTCTTCATCATTTTCTCCTGGATCTTTTCCTCAAAGTTATTAGGCTTATACTCAAGAGGACCTGAAATGCTTTGATACCAAGTAATAATATGATGAAACTCTAAAGATCCGTTCAACTACTTAGAGGGGGGGGGGTGAATCAGTAGTTGAAGAGTAAACTAACTTTTCTCCAAACTTATTCTCAACTTAAAATCAACTCACAAAGTTTACCGGTTTAGTCACTTTAACAAATCTGCAGCTGCATTGTTAAACCTTACTGGTTGCCCTAATACTTCAGTGATATAATGCAATAGATCTAAAACTTAAATATCCCTTGACCAAAACCTTAAACCACTTCACTAATACCAATAATAATATATTTCAGATCATTTCCAATCATTTAGATATATCTATGCATACTTACCAATCATTCATATCAACCATACCAAAAACACATCCACAAAATCATTAACCACTTGACACAATGATTTTTCACGTGAAAACCGAAATGGGAAAAACCATGATGGGGATGAATACCCACACGTATTTTTAATTCTTCTGAAGTTTACCCTGTTAGGAGCCAAGCCTTGTTAGAAGCTTATACAAGAATTAACTGTTAGGAACAAATCCGGTTAAGGACCACCTGGTTAAGGGATTGACTACAAATACCTTGTTAAAGGTAACCTCGGTGGAGGATTTCAAATCAAAGCTAATGGATCACCTGGTTAGAAGATTTCAACAACAAGCCTGTTAGAGCTTACCTCGTTAGGGGATTTCAAACTGCTGTAATGGTTAGAGAACAATAGGTTCTTGACCGATCTGGTAATAACACTTCCTTGTTGAATCAGATCCTTTTACCGCACCTATCTTCCTTCACATCATTCTGCAGACACACCTCCTAGTTCGACAACAATCACTTTTACACTTAATCAAATTTGCCAATGACTCATTCAAACAATTCATCGACCTTATAAACAAATACATTAGGCCGGTAACAAAACACAAACCCTAAAATTCTCATAGAGATTACAAACACATCGGCTCAATCTTGCCCGTTAGATTACATGCAATCAACTTTACATTCTTCTAGGCATCTAAAACAACTCCTGCATCATTGCACTTTGAATCCAGTAACACATCACGTGTTTGTCACTTCATACTATGCATTTGATCATTCCCGAGATAATCTGTTATCTTTACGCACCAAAACCATTTTGAAACTCATCACATGCAACATGCTTACATGGAATCTTTATCATCGATCATCACTCGGTCATAGATCATCACAACTGATCTTCAAGCTTTATCGGTTAGGGTTCTTCTTCTCAACTGGATAGGGTTACCAGTTGATCTTCATTGCTTCATTACCGATTACTTTACTACTTCATTACCAGTTGCTATACTGCTTCATTACTGGTTGCTATTGACATCAATGACAATACTTCCTAATATCTTCTTCAATGCAATCTTCGTGCAATGCCAACAACCGATGCTGCTGATTGTTGCCATGTAAACTTGTCAGATCAATCTCCTATGTCGGCCTCATATATCGGTTCCTAGTTTGGTAGTTTCCCTTGTCTGCTGGATGACTTGAATGCCGGTTGCTGAATCATGAATACCAGTGAGTACCGGTTAAGTGTCCAAACCAAAATGATGTGTGTTTCCATCAATGACAACACAACTAAACTAGATGAGTGTCAATTGCCAATAGTTTATGCCTTCATGTATGTCTATTGTAGTTATTTTTTATGGGGTTTTAAGGTATATGGTTATGGAGCTAGGTTATATTGTTTTTGAGGTTTCAAGTTATACTATTTATGCCTTCATGCATATAGATGCTATTTAAAGCTACATTGTAATGAACAATCTTCTTTCTTCTAGTAGTTTATTTTCAAATAATCTGTATAACTTTATGTAAAGATAGGGTTTATTGTATTTCAACATAGGGTGTATATTGCAAATAAAAAATGATTGTTTTGTACGAATGAAAATGTATGAATATTTTCATGTCGATATGCATATAGTTGATATGAATATTACAAATAATTTATTCAAATCATAATAGGAAATTGAAACAAATCTTTAAATGTATATGTAATATTAAATTTGTTTAGTTTTTTTTTTTTTTTTTTTGGTTTTCGGTATTTTTAGTTTTAAATTGTAACTTTAGTCAGAGGGAAGATTCACCCATGTCTATTTCTTTTTGTAACATGGTTTCAAGCATCAAGTCATCTTGATGAACTTTAGGATAGGAAAGAAAAATTATATTCTTCCATACATGAATTTCCAATGATGTCGTTATAGGGCCTTACCGATTTCATTAGAGCTTGTGGATTGCATTAACTCTTCATTTGATTTTGATACTTTCCAAGTCCTCTTCCTTTTCTCTTTAATTTAAAAATATTGTTTATTTTTTGGTGTTCACTTTTACTTCTAGCCTACTAAGTTGGTAATCATGAGTATCATCCTTTTATTTTGAGGTTGCAATATGAAAAGCCCTAAGGCCTATATCTACCTCATCTTGAGTTGTCTATATCTTTAATGGTTCCTCTTATTTTCTAATGCATATTTGATAGTATTTTTTATGGCCATTTAAATATTATTAGTATTCAATTGTAATATTTGTATTCGACAACATATATTTTAAAATCAGAGGAAGCTAGTGCTTACAAACCTTGGAGAAAAGGTTAGAGACTATGCGAGCGAGAGAACTACAAACAAGTGAAACCTTGGATTTAAATTTATCAAATATATTTCACTTGGATTTCAGTTTCTCTAATACATATATAGATGTGTGTGTGTGTGTGTGTAGTTGTATATATTATCGTTGTTTTCATTTTTTGTGAAAATAGGATAACCCCTATGATTTTTTCTCGAATTCATACTCTTTTCTGTTAAGATGAGTAATGAGGCATTTTTGTCATCTCATTTGTCTTTGAATACTTGGTATTTGAGGTTGGAATTCCATCCAATTTGTTAAAATTTCAAAAGTTTAACTTTAAAGTTAAGTCCCCTATTTTGGTGTCAAGTTGGGTTTTAAATCCGACTCTACACCATGTTGATCAACTTTGGTGTCAGTTAGACCTATAAGTATGATTTACACCATTTTTGTCATTAGGTCTGATTTACACCATTATGAAACTCGAGTTTGCATTTATTGATTTATAGAGTTTGTTTTTAATCAAGTTTCTTCACCCATTTATTTATAAATTTATGCCCTAGTATTCATAATCATTTTTGTGGAGATTTAGGAGGAGCTCAATTTATTTCAAGATTGATTTATAGAATTTGTGGTATGTAACATTAGATGAGATTGTCAATGAAGTAGTTAATAACTGTAACTTGAAGCCACTATTTGAGTGGTATGCCAATTTTTATGAATCTGGGAAGAGAAGACTAGAAGAGGCTAGTGTACAATACCTAAATGTGTACAGTAAAGCTCTAATCAAACTAATAACAGTAATACCCAAGAGCTTGTATGACATTTTGGATGCTAGAAGGTAGATGACAAATAAGGAAGATGAGATACTGAAGGAGTATGTATTAGTCAGCTTATGTTTAGTTATTTCTATAGAAGAGATAGATAGATTTCTCAAATTAACAAATAATGAATTTAGAAGTAAGTATAGGGTAAATAAAATCATGTTAGGAAAGATAGATGAGGTTCCAAAGGAGAATAAAAATATTTTGACAAAAGTTTTGTTAGATAATTAGTAAGAGGTAAATGAGGCTAAAGGGCAAGAAGAACCTCATCCAGAAGAACAGGACAAGACATCACAAGTCAATCTGAAAGCCGAGTAGACAGTGGATGATACTTCTATTCCAGAAGTCTAGATTGATGAACAGGTAGAGGTCAGTGTGAAAGAAGTTAGAGAAGAGGATACATGGAAAACAAATGATGGAAATGAAAAGGTTGATAATCCTTTGGTTGTTGCTGTGGACCCTCCAATTCCTGAGAAGAATGTGTTGGTGTAAATAATTATTCATCATGGATATTATTACACTTACTTAAGTTTACTTAGGATAATGATTTCATAGTAGTTTGGATATGAGACACTTGGGTGTTTGTGCCACATTGGGATAGTGTGTGTAGGAGAAATTCCACCTCTTATGGTGTTGATCTTGTTATTACACTATCATATCCACTTATTGTGGAGTGATAATTCCACCTTCGGTGGGTGATCCACCTCATGTGGAATATTATATTATTTCTCCTACCTACCCACACCTATTTCTTACCTACCCTTGTTTCTTATTGAGCCACATGTCATATTTGTGTGCTCATACATCCATATGGCCTTGCCTATATAAGCAAGCCTCTATTCATTGTATTGGTGATAATCCAGTTGATTGTTGATCATTTTCTATTGATGAGAATACAGTTTATTCTTGTCCTATATTATGTCTCTATTTTGTACATTTCATTGACCCCTTGATCTTGGCAAAATCCAACATGGTATCAAAGCTATTGGGGCTTCATTGATTCGTCTTGAAGAGGCATTATTGCGACGTCAAGAGGCAGATCTGAGGAGCAACATCTTTTGGAGGCGTCCTAGACCAGATCCGACCTCTCCATTGCGTCCGGAAGACCGTTTCCATGAATTTTGGTTATAAATTCGGCCTATTTTGGTGAGAAATTTTTTTTCCCCAATTTTGCTATATCGTACGGATTTTCGGAATTTATTTTATTTTTTTCAAATATTTTTTTTTCTTCTGAAAATTGGTTTCAAAAATTGAAAAATCAAAAAAAAAAAATGAAAAAATCGAAAAAAATCATCAAAAAATTGAAAAAAAAAAAAAAAAAAAAAAGGTTTTTGGGGGTCCGCAGACCCCCCCGTGCCGAACGTACCTGCGTGTTGCAGGTCGTAGGTTTGTTAGTCAGTACCTATCTGCAGGTCTGACGACGCTGTCTGCCGAGCCCGTACGCCACGTCCTATCCGTCGGTTCACTGTCCGTGCCGTCGCAGAATGATCACTGCTGGACTCCGCCGCCGACAGCTCCCCGCGCCAGCTCCTCCAGTCTCCGGCACTCGGCAGCACCACCGCCACCAGCTGCAGTCTCTGGCGTCCGCTTGCTTCCACCGGATCCTCATTTCGTGCGTCCTCCCTGCTTCAACCTGCGCTGCCCACCGCTGCCACGACGCCACCGCCCGGCTCCACACAGGTCCGCCCGCCACCGTCGGTCTCCACCCAGCGGCTCCTGCGTGCTCCTCCCGCCGCCTCTCGATGCCACGCGGACTCACCAGTCAACCAAACCGGCGAACCCGCGCCCGCCACTGGCCCGCGGGTACCTTTCGTATGCCCAGTCAGCAGAGGGCAAAGTTTTTGCGATGGTCATACGGCCATCAAATTTAACCCAGTGAATTGCTGACGTCAGCGCCACATCAGCAGGGTTTGAAAATTTTTGGACCCCCTCTCATTTGCATTTTTGATTTTGCAGTTCAACTTCAAATGGCCATAACTTGCTTATTTTTGCTCTTTTTTGGGTGCAATTTTTTTTGAAATGGGCTAGAATTTTGTGCTCTCCGCAGTGGTGAAAGAATTTTTTGATTTTGACACATGGATTTTTCAGAAAATATAGTTTTTGGTGACTGTCCCTGAGTAATCCCAGTTTTTGCAACTTCAGAGGCTTTGTTTGGGGTCATACGACCTCCTTTTTAGGTGCCCTTTTTTTTGAAAGTGCGTATTTTTTCATCTACTTTCACATGATCTATCAGATTGATGTCATTGTAAGTAGAAATTGTACTTTCAGATCTTGGCCATTTTTGGCTCTCTTGGTACTTGTATATTTGCTTGAATCTCAGTTAGATTCATTGCACTATTGATTGAAGTCTCTTGTATCTCATTTGAGAAGTTGTAAAATTTGCATCATAAGTCCACATTGTCTTGTTTTGCAAGTGGCTCATTGTAATCGCACTAAGTATAAAGTGCCAAAATCATCACTTTAGGGGGGGTACTTTGATTGATTGAATTTGGGGGGTGTCTCTTGTGCTTTTGTGCTCTTGTGTTCCTTCCTTTTTGCTGCTATGGGTTCTTCTAAGTTTCCTCTCTTAACTCCACATAACTATGCTACTTGGAAAATTGATGCATGGAGTAAACTTAAGGAAAAATGACTCACTCATTACATTGATGGAACTATTGTTTCTCCAGTTGATCCTAAGGCTGATCCAGTTGGTCACTTAGATTGGCTCACTAAAAATATCATGGCAATTGGTACCTTAAGAAAGTATGTATCAAAGGATCTCATTTTTCATATTGAGAAATGTACTCTAATCAAGGATGCTTGGCAAAAGTTTCAAGACTTGTATGGTCAAGTTGATGAGATTAGGGGATATCAAATTGATAGTGATCTCACCATGTTAGATCCCAAGAACTTTGATACTATACAAGATTATGTCACTAAGGAAAATGAGTTGAGGGCACAACTCAAAGATTGTGGCATTGATAAGAAGGATACTCAATTGATATTCAACTTGATAGGCAAGCTTCCACAAGAATATGCAGCATTTGTTTCTAGTTTCCAAACCCATAGGATGACAATGGGTTCAAGCTACAAAATGCCTACATTTGATGCTTTCAATGAACTATTGATGATGGAACAAACTAAGTTGATAAGCATGGGCATTCTTAAGGCTTCTTCTAAGTCTCAAGCATTAGTGGCAAATCAAGGGAACAAAGGAAATCAAGGAAAGGACAACTCAAACAAGAAGAAATGGCAATCAAAACCTAAAGAAAAAGCACCATCTTCTCCAAAACAAGGAGATTAATCCTCTTCCAAGAGAGATAATTCAACAAAGAGGGAGAGACCTACTTGTGCTTATTGTAAAAAGATTGGTCATGAGGAGCATCGTTGCCATACTAAGAAGATTGATGAGCTCACACATATCATCAAAAAGCATAACATTGATTTGCCTAAAGTCTACAAGAAGGATGATTCATCAACTTCCACTTCCTCACATTGAAAAGGAAAAGGGCAAGCATTCATGGCTTCTACAAGTGGAAAAAATCACTCTTTTGGAACAGGAAAAGGAAAAGCTCTATGTGCTACTATCAGTCATGATTCAGAGAGATGGCTTCTAGATTCAGGGGCTTCTCATCATATGGCATCTTCGCAGTCTATGTTCTCTACATTTGAGCCTTGCACCATGCGTCAGATTTTGATGGGCAATCATACATACATGGATGTGATTGGGAAAGGATCTATTGACATTGGGGATAACTCCTTCAATGATGTGTTGTGTGTACCTCACTTGACAAACAATCTCCTTTCTATCTATCAAATCACACATGGCGCAACTAAGAGAGTTGTGGAGTTCACACCTGACTCAGTTTTCATTAGAGACATGGAGACTAGAGCTATCATTGCAACTGGGGTGGTTGATCATGCATCTCGGTTATACTCCTTTTCAGATTTTGTTGATGATGATGATTTCACATTTGATGATTCTACACATTATGATCACACTTCTTGTGATGATTCAGATTTTGAGGAGAACTTTGGACACTTGAACATGGGGATTCTCACATGTACCCCCATTCTTGAGTCTTGTATTTCATCTCCTCATATTGATATCACATCACCTATTGCACCTGATGATGCAGATAGTGCGACAGTTTTGCCTTCATGTGATTCAGTGCAGCAGGATATTCATTGTCTTCCAGCTTCAGATTCATGGGATGATTACTTGACAGATATTGCAGGTTTATTTATGGAATCCTACATTGCAAATTTGGGAGACATCATTGATGACATACATCTTCTCTTTGATGAAGATGATCCTTCTTCGATTGTTGCGAGGGCACACTCTGACCCTCTTGTTCATTCTCTACATGATCATTCTTTCGAGGTTGACATGATTGTGGATACTTATGTACAACAGTTGGAGGAGGTCTCTTTATGCTTTGAGGAGACACATGAGTCTTTGGATATTGTTCTACATTCATCTTCACTAGATGTTGGAGTTCCTTTTTCAGTAGTGTGGAGCAGTTCACCACCTTTGGAGGGGGTATCTTTTAGCATCGACATGGGGACACTTGAGCAGTTTTCAGAGATTCCTTTCATCATGAGTTTTCTTCATACATCTTCCCTTCATGATTGGGGAGACTTCATGGATACATCTTTGGTTTTGTTTCTTCCTAAGGGGAGGAATGTTGTTTGACGTTCGTGGAGCAGTTTCTTCATACATCGAGCTTCTATCATTGGTGCAGATTCTTCATTGAGGGAGGATCACAGTTTGACTTCTCTTCTTCTCTCATATGGGGGGGACTTTTTCCTCACATGGGGTTTTGTTCCTCACATTCTTCTATGAGAGTTCTCTTGTATAGCTTTCATCTCTCTTTTGGGGGAGGGTTTTTTCCCATTGGGTTTTTCTCTCTTTCCCCACTTTGTGAGAGATTTCATTGTATTGGTTTGCATGCATTTGCATTTGTGCATGGGTACCTAACATGGCCTCGTAGCCGGGACCCATCTTGCATTGCTCAGTTGCATTGTAGACTTAAGTGCATTCCCCTAAGTTGCACTTAAGGGGGGGTGTTGGTGTAAATAATTATTCATCATGGATATTATTACACTTACTTAAGTTTACTTAGGATAATGCATTTCATAGTAGTTTGGATATGAGACACTTGGGTGTTTGTGCCACATTGGGATAGTGTGTGTAGGAGAAATTCCACCTCTTATGGTGTTGATCTTGTTATTACACTATCATATCCACTTATTGTGGAGTGATAATTCCACCTTCGGTGGGTGATCCACCTCATGTGGAATATTATATTATTTCTCCTACCTACCCACACCTATTTCTTACCTACCCTTGTTTCTTATTGAGCCACATGTCATATTTGTGTGCTCATACATCCATATGGCCTTGCCTATATAAGCAAGCCTCTATTCATTGTATTGGCGATAATCCAGTTGATTGTTGATCATTTTCTATTGATGAGAATACAGTTTATTCTTGTCCTATATTATGTCTCTATTTTGTACATTTCATTGACCCCTTGATCTTGGCAAAATCCAATAGAATGCAAAAAGAGCAAAAGTGGAGGTCAAGGTTGAAGTCAAGTATGAGGCAGAGATAGTAAAGGGAAATAAAATTGTTGATGGTCTGGAATTCATTCAAGGTATGATTAACCTTGCTTCTTTGTCCCCAATTCAAAAGCTTCAACTTGCATCATTTGCATAATCCAAGGCTAGTGAGGATCTTTTGAAATCTCATACTGAGGATAGTATGTTGCTAACCCTAGCAACCAGTGTTTTTGAAAAGTTGATACCCTCATTTTAAAAGGATACTTCAGATACTCCATCCGAGCAATTAAGGAGTTTGATTAATTCTGTCAATAAACATTTTGATTCTTTTGAAAAGTCTACAGAAGAAAAAGTCCAAAATGAATTTAATGCAAAGAGACTTCGAAATATGAAAAGGATGATTGCCAAAGATAGAGTCACTTTAGATGTTTGTGTGAAGAACATGTAAGTTGCATTGTCCCAAGGTCGAAACTTGTACAAATCATGCTTATCTTAGTCTAAGTTCCCCAGAACATTGAGAAGAAGTCCAAGGCACATGAGGATGAGCTGGAGTGTATATCTCAATCAGTTAATCCCCTATCGGTATCATTGAGTAGTCATGAGAATCAGGTAATATCTCTACTTGAGAAAATTAGAGTCTTGAACCATGACCAAGAGAGAATAATTAGGAGAGTTGGTGAAGTTAAGAGTCTCATTACTCCTAAGATGAACACTATGTTGAGTGCTCTCAAAGATACTCAAGATGATCTGGCTAGCCATGATCTGGAAGATGTAAAGACAATAGAGGCACAAGAAATTTTCTTAGTGGGTTCATAACCATGTTGGAAAATCTGAAAAAAAGCTGGGACAACCAGTTTGACTCATTGAAGAATTCTTATGCTGATATCTTCAAATTTTTGTGAGTTAAGTCAGTGTGTACATATGTAAATAGCATTTTTGGCTTCAAGTTTTGATTTCCAGAATTCTACCTTTGTCATTAATGTCAAAGGGGGAGGATAGATGAGTGAAAAATGTTTATCTTAGGGGGAGATATTTGATTCTTTGAGTCTTTGGAGTCTGGTAGTTATATTTTTGGTTGTAGTGTATATATTTTGCTTTTGGTTTGACACTTAGTAATTCTTCACTAAGTATTGCCATGAATGCCAAAGGGGGAGATATTTGGCAAGAGACACTATATTGATGATAAGATATTGTCATTGATGGCAACTTGTTTCAGATATCCAATCCGCAGTTTATGATTCATTCATAGTGGAAGATTGATTGAGGCTCGGTGAGGTCCAGTGAGAAGAACATGTTATCCGATAGAGTGTACAATGTTTTGGTTGGTAGATTAGTTGTGTTGAGTATTTGGTGTCACAAATCTTAGAGATGCATTGTGGTTGTGTAATATGACTTATGTCAGGTTTATGGTCTCCGGTGCTGTGAATTGAGTAAGTTGGAAGATCGGTAGACAATTTTCTGGTAGAATAGTGTTCTCTGGCAGTAACGTGTGAAGATTCATTGTGCGGATCATGCAAAGTAATTTTGGTAGTTGTTTGCATGTTCAAGGTTGTTAAGATGACATATGGGAAGTTTGTGGACATCTTGTTTTGGTTTGCTTAGTTGTTTTTGGATTGGTTTGAGCCAACTTGGGTAACACGTTTCATTTGTATACTATGCAGTTTTTGGGCTGACATGGAATTGATCTAATTTGATGTTACAGATATATTAGACTGATTGATTTGATCATTTGGGAGATCTATGGTTATGTGTGAAGTGTTTATTAATGATTGTGCATAGTTTCACATACACGGTCGAAAGATTGGTGCTCCAGTATAATGCAGAATATCAGAATAGAGCACAATAGCAGAGCAGAGTGCGATCATATGTTTTGTGCTTAACCAAAACTATACTTAGGAATTTGTTGATTCTATTAAATATTTCAAACCTTCTTGTAATCATTTGTAAACATTTTTTAAGGTAGCGAGCCTTCCGGGTTGTAGCCCTTACTTGTAACTGAGTAGTGAGCTCTAGGCAGTGTGCCTGAACGCATGTGCATTCCCCTTATGTAATATTTTTATACTTCTAACCCGGAGTATATTAATATTGTGGGTTTTAATTCCACCATGGTTTTTCCCTTAACTGAGTTTCCACATAAAAGTCTTGGTGTTATGGTGTTGTTGATCTTGGCTTTGTGTTTCTGCACTTTACTTTTCTTCATTTGCATTAAGTGGTTGAAAGATCACTCTCAGTGTTCTCTTGATTCCAAAAATTGGCAACAATGCAAAAAACTGAGGGGGAGGGTGGGGGTGAATCAGTTTGCACAAAAACACAATCAACTTAAACCACAAATCATATCTGATAATTAACAGTTAAAGCATGAAACAACACCACATCAATGAAGTCAAGGTATAGGAAGCAAAATACTCGTTGAGACTTAGAAAATTGATGTAATTGTCTATTGGATTGTGTTTAATTGGTTGATCAATTGATAGTGTGTGTGTGTGTGATGGATGGTTGTGGTGAATTGTAGTAGCCTTGTTGAGACTAGGTCATTATGATAAATGTCTGTTGTAGTCTAGGATTGCCATGATCGATTACCTGTTGAGTCCCGAAGATACTTGATCAGAGTATCTGTTGATAGTCTAGGTGTGTGTGAGTTGATGTACCTATGCAGATAGAGTAACTTGCTTGATTTAGAGGATGACTTAGGATGGGAAACACGATCTCTCCTATTTAGAGATGGATGGTGATGAACGTGGCTTGATTGAGTTGATTGGGACATGATGAAGGGATTATGATGATGTTGATGATCAAGATAGGGAGGGTGAGGTGGGGATTCGATGTTAGATAGAAGAAAATGGAGGACCTATTCCTATGGAAGAAGAGCGAAATAGAGTATGCATTGTTATGACTATGTATGCATGATATGTAGCTATTTATGAATGTATGGATGGGTGGAATGCAATGGAATGCAATATAAATAGATGATATGGAATGATGATCCATAGTGCTTTTATTTTCATCATTGAGCATTGGTAGTATCAATCTTGGATGAGGTAGTAGGAACCAAGGATGGAACATTGTACCTGCAAACAAGCAACATAAATAAAGAATACAGAATATGGACCCTCAATAATGGTTCATGCTCATATGTTCGAGGTATACGATGTAGTCAGTAAGCCATAGTGATCCATGACTGTATTTTGCATATGATCATGTAGCTTTAGTGAACTTCCCATGTAGACACCATTAGTACATGCCCTAGAATTTCATCAGAATAATTCACAGAAGACATACAAACAATGCTTAGGAACCATCCTGGCCACTCTAATCACTTGTGGATATCCCGGAGTAGCGTAGGAACCTGATATAAATGAATAAATAACCTACAAACCAACCAAGTACTTGTTAGCTTTAAACATAATTTTCTTGTCAAAGAAAATGTCATCTTATCTTTGTTTTGGTAAGGAAGGATGCATCCTTGTTTTATTCAGTTTGCATGTTTGACGTTGATTGTTTGGTTGATGTGATAAGTGGTCATCATTTGAGTATTTCACAATGTTTGGTGTTTGCTTGGATTCGTATGTACAAGGTGTTGCCCTATTTTTGATTTATTTTTGATGTTTTCTGATGTTTGTGGATTTTGTGAGATAGTTTTCCAATGTTTTTGGTATTTTGATGATTGTTTTGAATGTTTTTGGAGTTTTTGTGAGACAATTTTTTGAATGTTTTTGGATTTTGTGAGATAGTTTTGAATGAAGAACTCAATGAATCACAAAATAATGTATAATCCACTTCCATCAACTCGATTAAGGGCATTGCCCCCAGTTTAGATATGACTATGAAAAAGTGGGATGCAAGATGCCTGAAGTACTATCCTTGATTGCAGATCAATAACAAGCCATGGTTTTGGATTGATGGATGACTGGATGCAAATGAATGTGATCGCAACAAGTCTGAAAGACAATAGAGCCATAGCCTTTACGAATGGTGCTTGTTTGCCAGGTTTTCACCATCGCACTTACCCAAGGTGCCACTGGAGTGGTTGTTCACCGTTTGGATGCATGATTTTTCTTTACTATTTTTTATTTTTTTTGTATTTCTTTGGGACATTTTATCTGAATGTTTTTGGTGTTTTTCTGGTATGTATGGGAGACTGATGCTCTGTGCAACTTATGTATAAAACCTTTTGAGGTGCATGTTGTTGATCGGATCTGCTAGCGGTTCTCCTTCTGAAGTAGCCAACTGATATGCCCCGGACCCAAATACAGCAGTGATAACATATGGACCTAGCCAGTTTAATTCAAAATTTCCTTGATGTTCTATGTTTGGTTGGTTATGAGGATTATCTCAAAGAACAAGATCACCTACCTCAAATGTGCGAGGTTGACTCAATGATTATAGCTTCTGCTCATGCAGTACTGATAGGCTTTGAGGTGATTGTATGTAGCTTGTCTTTTCTTGTCCAGTAGTTCCAAGTCTTGAAGACGTGATACTTTGCATGCTTCACCATCAATGAGATTATGCAGGGAAACCCATAGTGATGGTATTTCAACCTCAATAGGTAAGATAGCTTCTGCACCATAGACCGGTGAGTAGGGAGTTGTGCCTATAGGGGTTTGAATACTAGTTCGGTATGCCCATAGTGCTGGATTTAGTTGAACATGCCAATCATGGTCGACATCATTGACTATTTTCTTGAGGATTTTTAATATGTTCTTGTTTGATGCTTCAACCTAACCATTTCCTTGTGGGTAATAGGGAGTGGAAAAGCAGTGTTGGATGTAAAACTTCTCACAAAGCTCACAAACATCCTAATTTTTGAAAGGAATCCCGTTATCTGTGATGATGGACATGGGTACATCATACCGGCAGATGATGTAATTGAGGATGAATGAGGCGATCTGCTTGCCGATGACTTGGGTAAGTGGAACAGCTTCGATCCACTTTGTGAAGTATTCGGTGGCGGTAATGATGAACTTGTGGCCGTTGGATGAAGATGGATGAATTTTACCCACAAGGTCAAGTCCCCATTGACAAAAGGGCCATGGTGTTGTGATTGGTTGTAATTCCTATGCTGGTGCATGTATCAGGTCTCCATGAACTTGGCATTTCTTGCATTTTCTGACAAAGTAGTAGGAGTCTTTTTCCATGGATGGCCAATAGTATCCAGTGCGCATGAGTTTCTTGGCTAGTGATGGACCACTTGCATGAGTTCCACAAATTCCTTCATGTACCTCTTCCAAGGCCTTTGTTATCTCATCATGTTCTAGACATCGAAGGAGAGTACCATCAAGATTGTGTCGGTATAGGGTTTCAACAATAATGGTATATCGAGCGGTTTGGCGAATGAAGGTTTTATGTTGGTTATTCGATTGGTTAGGAGGAAGTGTATGATCGTGGAGGTAGGTGTAGAACTCACCATACCATGAGGATTCAAAACCAACAAGGCAACATAGAATCTCAGATTTGAGGAGATCATAAGCGGGAATCCAAAGTTGTTCTACCAAGAACTCATAGCGTGTTGAATTCTGTGGAAGATCTAGGAGAGATGCAATGGTAGCCATAGTGTTAGTAGTTTGATTCTGATCTCTGGGTATCTGCTCAAAGGTGATAGTAATAAATGATACCTTTAGATTGTCTACCATTTTCTTATACAGCATGAGTTTGTCATCCTTGGTTTGATATTCATTTGTTACTTGTCGGATGACCAATTGGGAGTCGCCATATATCTGTAGCTATTTTCATTTCCATTGGATGGCTAGTCAGAGTCCTACGATCAAGGCCTCATACTCAACTATGTTGTTTGTGCATGGAAATGTGAGCCTGTAAGACTTTGGGATGATGTCACCTTGAGGTGTGATGAATAGAATGTCTACCCCTGAGCCATGCCTAGTGTATGAACCATCAAAGTATAGTTTCCAGTGTTGTGCTGCTATGATCATGAATATCTCTTCGTCTGGAAAATTAGAAATAA
This sequence comes from Cryptomeria japonica, assembly GCF_030272615.1. Taxonomy (NCBI): domain Eukaryota; kingdom Viridiplantae; phylum Streptophyta; class Pinopsida; order Cupressales; family Cupressaceae; genus Cryptomeria; species Cryptomeria japonica. The sequence goes on along the minus strand of NC_081407.1, from coordinate 374,607,221 downwards.
GAGGATGATCGCCTATGAGTGGTGCATCGGCCAACTAATCTGCAATAACTTGCCCCTTGATAGACTTACGGTCCACATACTTGATGTCAAATTCACTAAGAATCATCACCCATTTGGCCAAGCGGCATGCAAATGCTGCTTTGCTGAGTAAGTACTTTAGTGGATCGATTTTGGCAATGATTTGTACTTTGTGTGTTAACAGATAGTGCCTCAGTTTAGTGGCTGCCAAGATTAATGCTAGGCAAGCTCACTTAATAGGTGTGTAATTGAGTTCATAGCCAACTAGTTTACAAGAGATGTAGTAAACAACACACTCTTTCCCTTCTGCATTGTGTTGTGCCAATATTACACCCAATGTTGTACTTGTTGCTGAAATATAGAGTAATAGAGATCTACTTGGATCTGGTGGGATCAACAATGGTGTATTCATGAGATAGTCTTTAAGCATCTGGAATACTTGCTGGCATCTGGTATCCCATTGAAAGCGGATATTTTTGTGTAGCAAGTGTGTAAAGGGGTGACACTTATCTGCCAGTTGTGCATTGAATCTTTGGATGGATTGTAGCTACCCTTGTAATGTCCTTAGCTGACTGATGTTCTTCAGAGGTGGCATGTCCATGATTGCTTTGACCTTTGCTGGATCGACCTTAATGCCTTTGCTTGAGACAATGTATCCTAGAAGCTTCCCTGAGGTTACTCCAAAGACACATTTCTTTGGGTTGAGTCGAACATGATATTGTTCCAGTCTATCAAAGATTTTATCTAATATTTCCAGATGACCTTTTCTTGTTAGTGATTTTGCCAATAAGTCATTGACATAATCTTCCATTATGGTATGCATCATGTCATGGAAGATGGTGGTCATTGCTCGTTGGTAGGTCGCTCTTGCATTCTTTAGACCAAAAGGCATTACATTCCAGCAGTATGTGCCCCATGGACATGTGAAGGTTGTCGTATGTTGATCCTCTAGTGCGATCTTTATTTGTTGTATCCTGAAAAGCCATCCATGAGTGAAAGCATGGCATGTCCTGCTGTTAGGTCCACTATTATGTCGATGTTGGGTAGGGAGAATCATCTTTAGGACATGCCTTGTTTAGATCTCTGAAATTAGTGTAGATACGAATGCCCCCATTGGGTTTGCTGACAGACACAATATTAGATATCCAATTTGCATAATCAATTGGTCTAATGAAACCAACATCCAGGAGTTTCTTAAGTTCGGCTTTTACTAGTATCGCAATCTGGGGATGCATCTTGAGAAGTTTTTTCTTGACAGGTTTGGCTCCTTCTGCGATGGTGAGGTGATGCATGACTAAATCCAGATCAAGACCAGACATGTCTACATATGACCATGCAAAGTTAATCTGGTGCTTCTGGAAGAATTCGATAAACTTAGGTTGTTCCTCTGGATTTGAAAGGGATACTAGATGTATGTGGTGAGGATTTTCAGGAGTCCCCATGTTGTATTATTGTGTTTCTTCAATAAGGATTGTTGACCATTCCTGTTGTGTACTAGAAGGGAGACTGTCAAACCTTTCATCCTCAGGCACCTCAAAGAGGTTCTCACCATTGGATACATTCTTTCTTTTTACTTCTGTGGGAGCAAACAGTGCCATAGTGTGTTTTTCACTGGAAGATCCATGTTTTATTGTTGTATTTTTGCAACTAAAAAGTTTGGCATCAGCCCCGAAGTATTCTACGCTATTAAGTTTAATAGTGAATCTAGCTTTGTGATCCCTACTTGGTATGTTATCTCGTAGTTCCAAAAATTCAATGATCACCTCATCATTTTGGAAGTGGTCAAGGCATGGGGGATTAGGTTGGTTCCATTTGATGAGTTCAGGATGGATAATGGGCATTACCTCATCGATTAGGTTAAGTTCATTATATGTGTCAGTGAGGGTTAAGACGTTGTGGTGAAGGTCGTTGATGGTACTCTCCTTGTCAGAATTAGGCATAGGATGTGATGTAGGGTCTATGGAAAATGTGTCCAGTTTAGGAACCCAAGAGGTCTTTATATGTGCTTCTCTATAAATAGGGATTTCTTTGTGAGGTGGAGGGGGTGATGTGTTTTCCTCATCTGAAGTATTGAGATGTACCGAATCAAATTCCCACTCATGTGAGTCAGTCTCTAAGTCACTTTCTAGTATCTGATTATTATACCATACTGGGATATCCTTTGAGTTAAACACTGCAGGTGTGATCAGTCGATGTACCTTTGTAGATGAAATGAATGGTGTTGCAGGAAGAATTATGGGGATCAATGAATCTGATACAAGGAGTATCGGTAGTGTTGAATCTGCTGCTTTTGTTGGAATTGTTAGTGTTGTCAATACTATTGGGAATTCTGATATAGTTGCTACTGCTAAGGGTGCTATTGATGTTATTGTTGTTGCAGATAGGGTTGCTGGTTTGATTGGTGGGATGACTGGTGTTGCAGATGGTTTTACTGGGATTTTTAGCCTCAATGGGGTAGTTGCTATGATTTTTGATGTTGCTTTTATAATCAAAGGTGGCCTCTTTGTAGTAGGTTGATATAGAGGTTTGTTGGGTTTCCCTTTGAATCTGAGCTTGGGAAGGATCTCCTTTTGAAAGCCTAATCATGTATTATCCTTAGGTTTTAATTCTAGCTATAGTGGTTCATGTCGTCCTTGCTTACAAGGTCCCAAAGCACTTTGACCATCATATCCCATTCTTTGCATAATGAGAAGGCCTTTTCCATAGTGATTTGTGGGAAGCTTAACTTGTGGGATTTCCGTGGTGATAGGATCTTTATAGATCCATTCTGCTAAGTCCTCATCTCTGGTCTCTTCCTCTTGACTCTTTCCAAGGATGAACGACGTCAAAGTATATGCTGGCTTGATCACTAGTTTTTGAAGTAACTGTTGAGGTTTACCATGAGTTCTAGTAGAAGTAGACATTTGTCCAACACAAAAGAGTTGACTCAAATTGTACTCCCCAGGACCTTCCTCTGCTATTTTCATCTTAATCTTCTCTTGCTTGGGTATAGTGGTGTTTGAACTGGAAAGAGAGGCTGGACTTACGTATGATGTGGATGAGGTGGCTTCTTTTTTGTTGGGAACATTAATCTCTGGTTGATGATTGATATTGTGACAATATGCAAAGGGGTTTGCATCACCTAGGATTGTGATTTCTACACCATTATGCGGGAACTTGATACACTGATGGTAAGTAGATGGAACGTCTTGCATGGCATGTATCCAAGATCTTCCTAACAATAAATTGTATGGTAGAGGAAGGTCCAGAACTTGACAGATGATGTGTTTCACCACTGGGCCTACTCAGATTGGTAGCAAAACAGCTCCTTTGGATGAACGCTCTGCATCATCATAGGCTTTTATTGTTATCTTCTTGCAAGGATCCACTGATTCAATTGCATATCCCAATGTTGTGACCAATTGTAGTGTGCAAATATTCATCTTGCTCCGTTGTTGATCAATACTCGCTTGATCCTATGCTCATTGATAATCCCTTCAATGTGGAGTGAGACATTATGAGGTTGATGGAAGGATGTGTTGTCACTTTTAGAGAAAGTGAGACAAGGTGATGACCTTAGATTTCCAACCATGGATTGGAACTAATCTGTATTTAGGTTTACAGGGACTAACACCTCTTGGAGAGCTTGATCTAGGATTGTTTTATGAGGTGGAGATAGGCGCAATAGCTCTAAGATAGATATCAGTGCGGGCATTTAATCTAATTGGTCCACAAGGTTATATTGCTTTGGGCTAGATGTGGTGCCTTGTGAAGCTACTTTTATGGTAATCTTGCCACGACGTGTAACAACATTGCAGTTGGAACTGGGATTTTTGATGGTAATAGTTGCAATTTTTTCACTGGCATCATATAGGTGATTCACAGTGTAATTATATGTGGCTTGCGTATAATCAGTGGTGTCTATGTTTCTCCTTGAAGTGGAAGAACCCCATTGATCTTGTGATGGAAGTAGATTTTTAAACATGAGATGATCATTGTTTGTTGTCTTTGGGTCATGTCCTTCAATTTTGATTTCACCTCGGTCAATAAGATCTTGAATAAGATCTTTCAATTTGTGACAATTGCTTGTCTTATGCCCTTTCCCTTGATGGAAATCGCAATGTTTGGTATCCCTCCACCATGAAGGTTTGACTTGAGGTTCATAATTTGATGTTTTGGGTAAGGTCACCAGATTTTGAGAAACCAACTGACGTAACACCATTTCAATAGGTTCCCCTAAGGGAGTGTATGTTCATTTTGGTTTAAAATTTTGTTGACGATGTTTGGGTTCCTCTTGAGGGACATTGCATCCTTGATTTGGAGGAGCAACTATGTTATTCTTGGGTGGGGGGCTTTGTCTTGCAAATCGGACCACAGGTTGTGCACTTTTGATATTTCTTGCATCCACAACCCCGTTGTTGATGACATTTTTGTTTTTGTTCTAGAAGTTAGGCTTGTCACTATTGAAGCGTGGGCGAGGGCCATCTTTTGGCTCATTATATATCTTGATAAGCCTTTTTTTTATCAGAGACCACTCACATTTTTAAGCCTTTGGTGATCATGTCATTGAAAGAGTCTGTGTCTTTTACGTCTAGGTAATTGAAGAGAACATCTGCTAGACATTTGATGCCATCATTGTAGAAAGACTGAAAATAGCTCACCTAGTTTTTGTTTAGTGTTACATAGATCAGCCATTGTGATATCACATTCAATATTGTGTGAGTAGTGTGCCAGGAAATTTTGGACAAGTTCTTCAAATGTCGTAATGCCACCTGGTAATCGGGAAAACCATGATGTGGTTGTTCCTCCCAAGCTTTGGGAAAAAAGTCACATTAGGTATGTATCCTTGTATGCCACTTCAAGGCAAGTTGAATGGAATTCTCTAACATGATCATGTGGATCTCCTTTTCCTCTATACTTTTTGAACTTGGGTGTTTCAAACCCTCGTGAAAAAGGTGGCATATGTAGATTCCTATCAAAGGGATAGGGACAAATATTATTAAGTGAAAATAGGTTAGTTTTCAAACCACTAGGAAGTTGTTGCGCGAGATCCTTGACTTGTTGCCACAACATGTCTATGTCATTTGGAGGAGGAGGAGGAGGAGGTGGGGGATTACCTTGATGAAGGTTGTATCTAATGTGATCTCGACCTCTTTCATCATCATTACGACTTTTTCATTCTGATGCTTGCCTTAGTTGTGCAACATCAAAGTCAGAGGGTAGTTTGGCTCCCTCTTGAGCAAGTCTTAAAAAGTGAGCATCAACATTGCTCTTGATTATTTCATCAAAAATTCTATTAAAGAGAGGGTTGTGTTGTGCCCTTTCTATTGCTACTGGAGTGGGAGTACTTGGATTTTTGTCATTTGCGTTTCTTCCAAGGGCTTCTTGGAAGTCATTGATATTTTCCTCCTCTTCTTCCTTAATTTCTTGTTGTCTAGACCGTGATCTGGTATGAGCCATTTTGTTTACAAGTTTTTGTTGAAGTTTGATGAAAATGATAATGAGTTGGTGATGGAATGAAAGATTGATGTTTGGTGGAGTGTTTTGCATACGGATCTCTAGCACTAAAGATAGATGTTACCAAAGTTCTTTCTTGAATTGCTTGTTCTGTTTGATTGACAAAGTTTGATATGACAAGGTTTAGAGAGATCTGAGATGTGTTACAGACCCAACTACCTAGTAATGAGAGGATTCACTCATAGACCAGTTTTAACCTGCATAGAAATGCCTCTTAGGATGAGTTTATCCTAGATGTAGAGACACTCTAAAAGTGATGTGTTTGTGTTTGGTTCAAGCAATATCGAAATAAAACTTAGGACAAGAACCTCTTAATGTTTTGAGAGTTGGAATGGATTGATGATGTGTGAATGTGGGAATGGATGAGATGCTAACTTCAATAAAAACTTTGTGTTACATAGGAGACAAATTCTTCCTCTTCTCTTTTGGGAGTTGGTGGTTCTTCCCAAGCTACGTTATATGTGATGCAATTGTCTGGAAAGAAGTCAGGATTGATTTTGCCTCCTTTGTTCTTGTGATAACTCAAAGCTCTATATTGAGTAAAAGCTCTGTGGTTTAGAGACTCTTGATCAAATTCATTTGATTTTCCTTGAAGATATAAATGCATGTGACGTAAGAAATTTCTATGAGAGACAAAGATTTGTCTATTAAGATAGAATAATTTCCTCCTTTTGATAAAATCCTTTGAGCTCAATGGTCTTCTTTTCAAGTTGATATGTTGATGAAGATTCTTCTTTCTTAAGATGTGAAGAATGGTCATATAGTTTGATACTTTTGTTATTTGCACTTGTTTTTGATCTCTTGTTTTTTAAAATGTTTGTGTTGGATGAATACTTGTTTTGGAATAGGATTTATGATGTTTCTTTGACAAGAAAACAAAGGAAGCACACAAACACAAGAATGTTGCCTCAAAAGGCATAAGTAAGTATGGGTCTAGATCAACCCAATCTTTTGAACTTTTTATGAACCTTCCCTTCAAATGTATTTTAGGTGTTTCCAAAGCCTGAAGTTGGCTCAATTTGCACTGGTCTTGACTCAAAATGAAAAACACTTCAAACACTCTTTATCCCTAAAGTCAAATGGCCAGTTGCGATAATTTCAGCCCACATCTTGATATTTCTTCAACTTTGGTACTACATACCTTATGAATTCCACTGTGGTAGGTAAGGATGTGATATACTAAGTCTTGCACGAGCATAACAAATAGATAATCCCTATGATGGGGGAGTCACCACTTTTATCAGGTTACAAGTAACCTTTGAAAAAGCTATGTTTATACTCAAGGAAATATGTATGGTGAGTATCTTGGGAGAAAAATCTTCTATGCTCTTGCACTGAATTTATCACAAATATCCTCAGTCAATAGAATGGGTGGGCTACTACATAAAGGTGTTTAGTAATTTTTGATGTTTTTGGACATAAGTTCATTCTGTAGTGACTCACTTAAGAGCCTTGTAACTTGTGGTGGGGCCCATTTGTCCTTTCAGCAAGTTACACTGTAGGAACAACTATATCCAAGGCTACAACTTTCGCTCTCACCTGATTTCTATAGGAGCTCAAAGGATTTACCGTGCAAGGTCATTCCCAAGAGTGATCGATCTCTTGGCAGGCCTCTCTTAAAAAGATGAAACTTGAGTGTTACTAACACTTTTCCCTTGCACCTAGGACCACGAAAGCCAAGGGAGAGGATAGTGTGTGTTAGAAGTAGGACCACTCGACAAACTCTTTTGCACAAGTTTGCCAAACACAAAATACACTTGTTCTTTTTAACTTGTCAGTGCAATGATGATCTATCTATTTGGAGATGTTGCTCCAACAACCATGGTGTTCTTTTTAACTTCAAATGCAATGTGTTGAGTAAACTAGGAAAACAAATGAAATCCTGGTCAACTTAATGAAAAGAACGTTTGCCTAAAATAAATCGTTTTGCAAAATGAGACAAGTTGATTGTTCGTTTTATTTGCCCAAAAATTGAAGTGTTGATTGTGAGTTTTTCCTTAAGTTTGATGCAAGAAATGAGATTTGTTTTGTTTTGTTTTAAGCACCAAATATAAGTGAATCCTAACTTGCAATGAAAGCAAATTTGTTTGTGAGTTTTAGAGCACCAAAATGAAGTGTTTTTTATTTTTAAGCACCAAATAAAATTTTTTCCAGTTGCCTATCTTGCATGAAAAACAAAAATTTGTTTTGTAAGTTTTAAAGCACCAAATGAAAATTTTGATCTTAAGCAACAAAAAGAGTTAGTTTAAAACTTGCACACGAAATGAAAAGTTAGTAAAATACGAATATATGGTGGGCTTCCACAAGCCTAAGAAAAATGATTTTATCGGTTACAAGGGCTTTTTTACAATGTTCTGTTACAATAGTGCTACTTTGTATAAAAATAGAAGTGCTACTTAACACAAATGCGCTAAAATATAGACAAAAGCGCTAAAGAAGGATATTAATGCATAAGGACAAATGCGCTAATATAGAAACAAAAGTTCTAATAAAAAGACAAAAGCGCTAGACTTTAGATAGAAGTGCTAAACTTTGGACAATAGCGCTATTGTAGAAACAAAAGCGCTAGACCACTAAATGGAAATAGCGCTAAAGCGCGAACAAAAGTGTCGAAGCACGACCTGTGTGTCAAGCTAAACAGTCAAAAAGTTATTAATTTTTTTTTTGTTAGATTCAAACAAAGATAAAAGTTAGAGTTAATCAACCAAAAACTAGTCTAAGCAAGCATACCAAAAGAGACACTAAAAACATGATGAAATATTTAACTATGGAAGAAAATACAACAAGGCATTTCCAAATGCCTTCTACCATGCTCTTAGCTCCTTCTCCCTTGTTCCTCTCCTCTCCAAGTTCCAAATTAGTGTAGCTCTCAGCAGCTTTTTGTACTATGGATGCATTATGAAGATTCAAGATTGAAATGATGATTAATCTAAAATGTTATGCAAATGTGAACAAGAGCTAAAATAAGAGATTATCTAATTAGCTAGTGTTGATTTTAAAACAAAAGAGTGAATATGATTGATTATCTAATGCTCTCTAAAAATGGCTATAATGTAAATGCATACAAGTTTTCAGGATCTAGATTATGAAGAAATGGACTCTATTTATAAGAAAAATGGAGCAATGGATGGTTGAGATTGAGTAATCTCAACAAGGGTCAGGATTGAATGATATTCAATCCATGTGAGGGATTTCAACCCAATCCCAGGATGACAAGTGTCAACATGAGATGAGTTGAGAGGAGAGGGAATAAGCATTAAATGCTTGAAATGACCTAAGAGTTAACTTGGGAGTTAAGGTCAAGGTTGGGTTGAGTGAATAAATTCATTATCCAAAGAATAATGCTTTTATCCAATGGATAAACTCTTGTGCAAAGGTTAAAGGGATAACCATGGTCAAAGCAATAAATGCTTGAGGAGACACATGGGTCACATGAGGGTTGAGTTAGGGGTTAAAGTCTTTAGCCATGGGTGCAAGTTGATTTAACCATTAATGGTCATTTAAGAGCCATAAGTGGTTTGGAAAACTTTAGAGGTTAGCTTGTTGGACACATAATGCATTAAATGCTTTTCAAAGACTTTGGAGTCTTTGAGAAGTGACTTCAAGTTGCTTAGGAATGTGACAATAATTAGGGGATGGGTTAGGCTAATTTAGAAAGGGGTTTAGAAGAATCTAGAAGGGGGTTAGGATTGCAAGTGGGTTTGGTGGGTGAGGGAAAATAGAATTTAAATTAAAATAAAATTTATTTATTTCAACTTGTGGTTACAACTTGCATTTGTAGCAAAATGCAAGTGGGGGTTTAAATGATTTAAATAAATGTTTTTAATTATTTATTTAAAAGAGGAAAGGGGATTAAATTAAATAAATAGGATTTATTTATTTAATTGATCGTGAATTTGGTTTAATGAATTAATTGAAATAAATTCAATAATTTCTTTAATTAATAGGAGAATATTTGAAGATGAATTAATTAAATGTTCATTTAATTAACTGATGGATAGTGGGTTTTTAATCAAATAAATAGCAAATATTTATTTAATTAAACTGGATAGATTTATGTGACTACAATTGGGATTGGGGGTTTTCCTTCAGGTCAAACCCCAATTTTGGAACTAACCAAATGATGAAAAGTACTTGCAAGTAATGAAAGTAAATGACTGAAATGGAATTCACCTCAAGGGAGGATGTAATTGAAATGTTGATAGAGTTGTTTGAAAGAATATGTAGAATTGATGGTTGAATCCTTGACTTGAATGCAACACCTAGCCTTGAAAGGAGACTTGAGATGATCAATGGATGCTTGATTGGACACTTGAATGCATGAATGCTTGATTTTTCTTATGCACTTGATTTTTTCTTCTTGACTTATTGAACTCATTGACTTTTGCAAATGGGAGGGAGAATGTGTCTTATATATTCATCAATTAGGGTTAATTGACTGATTTTTTGTTATAGGTCGACATAGGGAAACCTTTCTTGCTTCCAAAAATGAAAATCGCAATGCAAAATTTGAATGGAAGGGGCCCAAAATAGGGCAAGGATAGGGGCGCCACGCCCTTGAGTGTGGGGTGCAAGGAAATGTAAGCTTCGGGCAGTGTGAGCATGTCTTGGGTCTCCAATCAGGCTTAGGGATTCGTTTCACCAATGTGACGCAATTTTATGATGCTACATTTAAGCCCCACTTTAGCGGGAGTATAAGAATACACTAATACTACCGGTAAAGTACAAGGAAATAAGATTGAAAAAATTTCACCACATCAAGGAGGCAAGATACACCAAGCCCACAGTAGACTAAGAAAATTATGACATCGATTGACAAAGTAAAAGGGAACATTAAGAGGGAAGTACCACAACTACATGTAGCAGGGTTTCCCTCACTATGAGTCATGAAAAACAAGGACACCAAAAAATTATAAAGTAAAGCCAAGTTTACTAAGTAACTTTGAGTATCAAGAAGGAAAATATGAGTTGAGTGTATGCCCCCACATTAAAGCAATCGTGCACACCTTATCAAAAGTGATTGCTTTAAGGTAGAATAAACCCAAGAGAGAAAGAAAGAGAGAGAGAGAGAGAGAGAGAGAGAGAGAGAGAGAGAGAGAGAGAGAGAGAGAGAGAGAGAGAGAGCACGTTATCGCAAGGATTTAATTCAAGAATAAACACAAGGATAATTAACACAAACACAAATTATGAGTTAGTTTCACTTTCCTCGGGGTCAATATGTTGTATGATAACTCATATATACCATATATATATGCATATAAAAGTCGTCATTCCCTAAAGAAAGGAAACTACCTTGGAAGAAAGGGAATAGAAGGTGTTTTTTTGATGAATAGGCCTTCTCTATTAATTAAAAATATTAAAGTACATATTCACAAAGAAAGGTCAGGGATACAAGATCAGCCTGTGAGAGTCACATGGTTAGTGACCGGAAACAAAAAAAACAAGCTATTCATCAAAAACTTCCTCGGGTAGCCTAAGCAGTGGGAGCCGAGGGAGGGGGATCAGGATCATCTTTCTTGCCCCACACATCAACGGGGCCAGGAGTTGGGTCCGACACAGACCACCCATCTTCAGGATCTTTATCAATTTCTCCTTCCTCCTACCTGGGAGGTGAGATTGCTAGGGCCAAGCGAGGAAATTTAGAAGTGGTGGTAGAGGGCCACCTAGAATCATCACCAGTGGGATGAGCAAAAGTCACAGGAGCAGCAAAGGTCCACCCTGAGGAAGAGCCACGATGTGGAGGAGAAGTTGAGCAGTGTCACCAAGCATCATCTCTCCTACCTGAGGAGAGACAAGGAGGTTGGGACTGCGGGGTCTAAGAGCGGTGAGCAGAGGAGCTGTGACCGCGGTGGCGGCCATGAGGAGAAGTACGGTTGGCAGAGACAAAATCCAATGGCACTCTGGAAAAGTCAACATGAAAGAGACCAAAAGAGATCTCAATTCTTTGCATCATCCTCAAGTAGACATTACTAGGGAACATAGAAGAAAAGGGATACACACAGAGGAATGGTCACAAAAGAGAAAGAAAAGAGAGAGAAATAGAGGATCTATAGTGCTAATGAAGCTAATCTAGCATGTCATCCACCTCCTGATCTTGTTGATCACTATTTTGGCATGGCAGTAAACACACCAAATGAGCGACATCGAGAACAGAAGATGGAGCTATCACAAGTTCCAAACAAGGACTATTCTCATGGGCTAAGTTACTTTGTTTCTTTCTAGGAGCTAGGATTGAGGCTTTTGAAAACTCTGTAGATAAATGTTTGTCCACATCAACATATTCATAGTCACTATCAGAAAAATTAGGAGTTGTATTGCCATCATGAATAATATTTTCACCTATTTCTTCATCAAGATTTATAGAAAGAGGAGCGTGAACACAAATAGGAGTAAAACCATCACATGTTTTTTGCAACTTATGATTTGGAGATGTAGGTTCAACATCTTGTTTAGGAGAAAAGGGAATCATGTCAACTATTGGTGTTTTGGGAGACTGAATATTTTGAGGTACAACTTCACAAGCTTGAGCACGATGCTTTCATCAGCAGTCTCTCACACAATGATTTTGTCGAGTCTTAGTGGAAGACTAAGAAGGAGGAATAGTTGTTGAAGGGGAAATATTCTCATCTCTGATAGTTGAAGGTTTAGGTTGAGGTACTTTAGGTTGAACGAGAGGAGAGGCAAATCTCTTCTCTCTATAAGAGCAAGGAGGTGGAACTGCACCATATAAAGGAGGAATGTTTCATGTAGGAAGGAGACCAGGTCCATCATGAGGAGGAGGTACAGGTCTAACCTTAGGAGGAATATTGATATTCTTCTTAGGAGAAGGCATAGTTTTATCCATTACAATAGGTTGGGAATCTTCCTTAGGAGGAAGGTTAGTTCTATCCGTCAAGAGAAGAACCTCATCTTCAAGATTGATAGGAATGTCAATTATTGGAGTTCTAGGTTCTTTTAAGGATATGATCATGTCTTTCTTCCACTTTTGATAAGATTGAAAGAGAGCATCTCTTCTTTGTGGAAGAGATTGAAACTATTTAGGCCAAAATAAATCAATAGCAATACCTCGGCTTCTTTCAGCTGGTTGAAATAAGCTATGGTTAATAGTTATGATTTCTCCATTATGGGGAAATTTCAAATATTTATGGATTGGAGAAGCAATAGCCTTCATGGAAGATAGCCAAGGATAGCCCAACTTCACATGGAATTGCTCAAAGGAAGGAATGATAACAAAGTTGACATCCATAGATCTAGTGTGAACCTCAATAGGAAGTGTGATAGAACCAATGGTAGGACAAGAGAATCCATCAAATAACTTAACGACCATATTACTGTCATCATAGATTGGTTTATGCAAAAATAAAGTGAAAAGATACTCCTTAGTGATGACATTAACCATGCAAGAGGGGTCGATAAGCACACCATGACAAGGTATTTCTTGAATCTTTGCAACTATGTATAGAGGTCCATCGGGTGCTCTAATGGTCTCACTAGGGTCAAATTTGATACATAGATCCTTAGGTTTTCTTTTTTTCTCTACCATATTCACCAAATTGTGAACCGTGGTAGTCACATCAGAAGGAGAGAAAGAGGTATGTTCAGTCTCAATCGTGTTAGAGGTATGAGAAGGTAAAGGATCAGTAAAAAATATTAAGATTTTGATTAGGAGGGGCTACTAATTTATTTCCCTTATCATTCACACCTACCACAAATATAGTATTATTATCAATCAAATCTTGAATCCTACTTTATAATGCAAAAAGTGTCATGACCAGGTTGACAATGAAATTGACAAAAAGAATTATTATCAAAGTAAGGTGAGGCTGCCTTAGAAGGGTCAACTGGTTTTATTGGAGGAAGTTTGATAGTATTTCTTTGTAACAACTAAGACATAATGCTATGTTAAGATTCATTCAAAGGAGTAAATTGTCTTTCTCTTTTGAAAAATTTAGAAATAGGAGGCACGTCTGTTGTAGCATTCACATTGTTGTTGTTGATGTTGTCATTGAATTTGATGAATACTTTGCTAGGTTTGAACTTCACAAAAGGTTGTTGAGCACTGTCACCCTTATCACTCAAAGCCATAGGATTGGATTGCTCCAGTTGACTCACAACCATTTGATAATTGTGAAGTGTTGTGCACAACTGCGGAAAGGAAGTAAACTCAGACAGGAGAAGTTTTTCTCTAATATCTTTTTGTAAATTAGAAATGAAAATTATTTGAATATAATTATCATGAACTTGAAAAGAAATTTGAGAACACAAATGCTTATATCTACCAATGAAATCAGTCACTTTTTCTTTAACACCTTGTTTACAATGCATTAAATCAGTCAAAGTGATCTTAGGACCTATGTTGTTTTGAAATTGTTGAATAAAAGCATTTGCTAATTGTTGAAAAGAAGTAATATAATAGGAAGGCAAAGAATAATACCATTGTAAATCCTTATCTCTCAATGTTATAGTAAATAATTTAGCAAGCAATATTTGATCATAAGCAAAGTCGGTACACAATGTTTGGAATGTCTTGACATGTGTTAAAGGATCACCTTTTCCATTATAGAGTTCCAATTGAGGGACTTCAACATGTTTAGGAGGGACAACTCTAACAATATCAAGAGAAAGTGGGCTCGCAATGTCAAATGTGGCCACACTAAACTTGGATTGACTCATGGAAGCAATTTGTTGTTTCAATGATGACATGGTTTGAGAAAGATTACTAATGGTTGCTTCGATTGAAGAATTCATATTAGACATGTTTGATTGAGAAGGTGGTGTGATGTTGTTGAAAGAAGGCATTGATTTAGAATAATGTGGTGGGACACTATGGTAAGTAGGCATAGGAGATGATTGAGTAGGAAATGGGACACTAAAAGGAGGAATATAATGATTGGATGAATTGCCCCATTGCGTCACATTGATTGGGTGAGAGACAAGAGGAATACTTATTGTAGGCATGGGTAAGGATGAAGGGCTTATTGAAGAAGAGGGATTGCCCCCATGACTAATTATTGTAGGTATGACATGTTGAGTTGATGTAGCCATGATGTTTGAAGTGAAAGTAGGAATACTAGCCATCAGAGTGGTCAAAGGAATAGAATGATTGATTTTTGTAGAAGGTTGTGAATAACCTAAGTGTTACTACTTATCAAATTGCCATTAGTTTTATATCCAAAGTCATTCTATATACTCTAGTCGGTTACTACTACTAAAATATTTAGTCGGTATGCACAGTCTAGTCGATTACAGAAGAAAGCAGTCACAGAACGTAGTATACACTGAGTTGTCTACTGAGTATCTTTTTATGTCTACTGAGCAGCAAAGATGACACACCGAGTTGATATACACTGAGTGAAATGTGTTACTAGATTCACTGAACCTGGACATGCATATGAAAATGTGTTACAATATCAAGGCACATCTAACAGTTATCACATTGGAAATTGCACTAGAAGATTGTGTATGATTTTGAGGTCATCTAACCAATGAAGTAATTTGCATGTTTATTCATTTGATAAATTGTGTTTATAAGATCGAAGCAATGAATGGATCACCATCATAAGAGATCTATTTATATAGCATAAGTGTACATGTGTGTGCATGAGTGTAAGAAGACTGTTACAGAGACACAGAGGTCACCGAGAAGGTTTTTAGAGAACAGTTGAAGAACATAGTAAACATAATGGTTTACTGAGTTACTATATGGGTTACCGAGGTATGCTATAAGCAAGGTAATCTATTCTGAGCACATAGAATCTGCTATAACATTTTAGATGTAAAGTTGCAGATATTTGTAATGATTTTATTGTAATATTTTGAAGTTGTAAGAGATACCTCTAACAGGGTAAAAGACTCTAATCAATTCTATAAATTGTAAAGCCTCTAACTAGGTGCAGCATTTAGTTTAAGTGTTGTAAAATCCTTTAGCAAGGTAGATCTAATAGATCTTGATACTCCTAATAGGGTAAGCTATCAGAAATAGCTAGAAATGTAGCTCTAACCGAGCATCTTTATTATTGTAGTAGTGAAGTTGTGGGTGTCATCCCCACCACAGTTTTTCTCTCTAACGAAGAGTTTCTGCGTAACCAAAATATATGTGTTATGGAGTGAATCATGTATGATTGTTATCTATTTGTTTTAGCTTTATTTTATGTTACTGCACTATTCAGTTTATGCATAACTGTAAAGTTATTATTTGAGAAAAGTTTTGAAGTACTGATTCACCCCTCCCCTCTCAGTACATTAGCTTTCCATATTGGGCCTAACAATTGGTATCAGAGCCTGAATCTTGGAAAAGGGTTTAACTACCTAAAGAGAAAGATCTTACCAATGGAAGGCTATAAACAATCTTAGAGGATTGTGTATTTGTAAGAAGAGCGGGATCATGCTAATCAAGTGATTGCAGACATGCAAAGGCAAATGCAAAAATCTCTGAAAGTAAGAAGAAGATTATCTAATGATTTGCAGGACTCTCAAGAGTTAGTGGAAGAAATTGAGACATCATCTGAGAATAGTATATCTAAAGAGACTGAAGAAATGATTGGAGTATTGAAAGATAAGAACAAAGCACTAGATGATCAACTAAAAGAAATGAAAAGAGAACATGAACATTTCAGCACATAGTTGACTGAAAATCTTGATGCATTAAGGACAACCGAGGATAAAGTAAGAGATCTAGAAAGAGAGAAACAAAAACTTGAAGCTTCAATATCTGATAAGAATGATGAAATCATAAGGCTGACTGGGATTCAACAAAATCTATCTGATCAACTAGGGTATGCACATCATGAAGCAAATCTGAAAGATGATGAGAATCAAGCATTGAAACTTGAAGTATCAAGGTTGACCAATGAACTTGAAACAGAGAAGAAATCTAAAGAAACACTGAAGAAGAGTTATGAAGCATCAAAGATGTTAGATGAGAAACTAAATACAAGATGACCCTACAAAGATGCAGGACTCGGTTACAAAGGAAAAGACTCTACCGAGAAGGGAATCTATACTACCAAGAGAGGAGAATCATCAAAGCAAGCTGGAATCAAGAAGAACATCAAAGGAAAGAAGCCTATTTGCAACTACTGTGGAAATCAAGGTCACACTACCAACTTATGCCAAATCAGAAAAGGTAAACAACCGAATGTCACTAAGTCCAATGGTTATTGTTACAATTGCAATAAATGTGGTCACACATCTAATCAATGTAGGACAAAGTCTGTTAACAATTATCAGAAGGCAAAATTCAAAGGGTTTTGTAGAAATTGTAATAGATATGGACATAGTACCGAGAAGTGTTGGTTGAAGAAAAAGAACTACATGTGGTCTGCACACTGAGCAAATACTAGAGGTTACCGAAGTCACACTGATCCTTACCGACAATATTTTGCAGTACCATGGGATTACAATACAAGGATATGGTGTGAATGTTGTGGAAGATATGGACATATAAGTGCCAACTGTTTTATAAGGTTTGGAATGAACAACCGAAGATCATGGAGAAATCCTGGTATGGCATATTTTCATTGTGACAAAGTTGGACACCTGACTGGAGATTGCAGAGATCAACCTAGAAAATACACTGGAGAAATAAAAGAAAAATTACAGATGATTTGGAGAAAGAAGGAAATTGTGTCAAATAAAGAATGCACCTTACCTACTGAGTTAGGTGCTCCTATTCCAAATTAATCGGTAAAGGTATGAAGGGACTGCATTCTCTGAAGGTTAAAATCATAACAGTTCCTATTCTTTTATGTACTAAATTCAAAATCTACATAGTTAAGATGTCGTAGTAAGTTTGAAATTCTATCAAAGTCTTTTGAAGCACTTTACAAGAAACCTGTCAAGTCGGTGAATATAGGAAGCCTGTCAAGTCACTAAATGAAGGAAGCTTGGTTACTCGGTTAACGCAAAAAGGAGAGTAAATCAGTTAAAGAGGAACCGAGCGCATTTAATGTTCTAACCTAACCCGCATAGATCTCGATAAGGTATTTTGTATACTTAAAAGCATTTCCGCGATCATTTTCACTCACCAAGTTTTTGAGAAAGCAGAGTAGAGTGAATCAAGGCGATCAAACCTCCTTCAAAGAAAATTTAAGGTATTTACATCAATCACTACACATTGTTAAGTTGGTTTACCAATCATATCAAATTGTTATTATCTGTTGAGTGTGAAGCATCTACCGTGTGTTAGTTTTCAAACCCTAAGGACTCCTTTGTCAGTTTTTTATCTGAAATCTAGAATGGAATCTAAAATCCAAGACCCCATTGTTGTCAAGAAAATTGAAAAGCCCTCACTGAAGTACTCTTTGACTCCTAAAGTTGCATCTGAATCGGATGACAAAACTGCATTTTCACTCATCCTGGAAAGAGTTCTGTTAGTTGAGGATGTGAGATTCTTCACCAAATGTCATGTGGAAGAACTTGGTCATGTCGAAATCAAAGATGCATATGATGAATTATGCACAGATGGTAAAATGGATAGCAAATATGAGCACATCAAGATCAAGGGATTAACTAAAGCCCTAACCTATCCTCGTGTGTTCAAACCCCAGTGGGTCAAGTTTGTACTAAGTAGAGTGCATGCTGATTTCATGTGGCTAGAAGAGCAACCATTTAAAATCACTAAGGAAACCATTCATCTGATTACCAGTTATCCTATTTATGATCATGCCCGAGCATAGAAGATGATATCACAGAAGGAATTGATCAGTTTAACCGGAGTGGAATCTGATTACATAGGATTGAAACTGAACAATTCCACTGATGCAGAGTTAAAGTTTGCTATTAGAGTAATTGGTTACTATTTCTTCCAATCGGCAAGGGAAAATAGTGTACCCTGTGCAGCAGTAGACTTAGCCTACAAAATTGTTAAGAAAGGCATGAAGATTGACTTATGTGAAGTGTTATTGAAGAACCTGTTTGAAAATTTGAACACAATCAGAAAGCCAAAGAAGAACAACTCAGAAAATACTTTAAAGTTTGGATCACTACTGATATGCATGTTTTTCTACTTTGAAAAATTCTTTCCAACAGTCGGTAAAGTAGTTTGGGAGCTACACCGACCAATCACCCATTAGATTAATGACTTCGTCAAGAAGTTAGGAGCTAATTTCAATGATACCATGGATGATTACTTCAGTAAATTTCAAGAGAAAATGCATAACAGGTACCGGATCCCACCCCAGCTAGTAGAGAAATACAAAGATGAAATATGTTTTGAAGTTGACACCGATTACTATTATGTGAATGTTGTGGAACCAAGGACTCAATCTTTTCCTCCTATGGGTTACGAGATTGACTTTGATATCACACAACAACAAATTGGTGCATTTCTAACATTACCAAGGCATACTACCGAACTGAGGTATGGTGCTTATGAAGAAATGAAGGAGAAAGTTAAAATGAGCATTGTAGTACCCAAAGCTACAAGGAAGGCAACTAAGATGATTAAGGCATTGATAGAGAAATTCAGAGAAGACTCTACCTCTACTCCTGTCAAAGGCACTCTTGCCATCACAACAGAGGAATCAGAAGCTCAAGAGGCAACAATAATATTAAGTACTGAATTGCCAAAGGGTAAAGTGTTAAAAAGAAAGAAATAGGACACTTCAAAGGCCCTATTGACTCCTCCAACAAAGAGACCTAACACAAGAGCATCTGCCACATCACCGAGTAAGAAACAAAAGAGTGTTACTACTCCCAAGGTAACAAAAACATACAAGAAATCTACTCGGAGACTCATTTTGGAAAAAGAGTCTAGTGATACATAATCTAAGGATGCAAACAAATTCCAGATTGTCAAGAGCTAGAAGGTAAATATATATAGTGTTGAAAACTTCTATGCTAATCTAAAATAATATAGTGGATTTAGTTCATTTAGATTTGTTAAGTATGAAACCAGGAACAATGATGAGAAGAGACAAATTGAAGAAGTTGTCATCTGCACACTTCTAAAGTTCTGATTAGCTCCATTGGAACTAGCAAAGTCACTTCCAAATGAACTTTATTTGCATATTGATAATAGGTGGAAGTATGCAATGGACTCAGAGAAACAAATCAGAGAAAGAATTCTAGTCCATCTCTTTCTTGATATGTCAGTAGCTGAAATAAAGGAACATATGACAACCTACAATTCAAGGTTTCTCGTCAAACAAAGAGCTTTAAAACTGATGAATGGGCTATACATTGACGTAGAAAATGAGACAAAAGCAAAGTGGTAGGAAATCTTCAAAATCAAGGATGCCGGTGAACAATCTATAGTTGAAATCATTGATGTCACCGAGCATGATCTTGATGTCACCGAGCAAGGTCCTGGTGCTACCGAGCAAGACCCTACTGACACTATTCAACTAGATGAAGATGTCATGGATAAAGAAGCACCAGAGCAGGAAATGATAGAAGGCACTACATATGCAAAACTTGTATCTAGTGAATCCATTTTAGTACAAGTTCAGCCTTATCCATTGGTTAATCAACCTGTCTCTATCGAAGCTCCTCAGGATACAGCACAAGGCACCGAAGGTGACAAGGCTACAACAGGAGAAGAAACTACTCAAGAATAGACCTCTCAAGCACCTTCTAGCACGGAAAATGTTGCAGCTGAGACACCTAGTACCGAGACACCGAAGGACTCTACAGAGGCTAAAGGAACCAACAAAAGTGTTGCCTCTAATAAGCAACCTACCAAGGGTCAGAAAGCCTCTCAAGCTATTGTAGTGGTTCACCCGATGAAAGGTAAAGAAAAGAAGATGAAAAAGCATAGTTTCATAATAGATTTGTCAAAACCAATAGTGTTGCCCAATGTTGATATCTCAAAATTAAAGGGGCAAGCACTTACTGAATTCAGTGAACTATGCAAAGCAAAGACCGAACAAGAAAAATAGATGGCCATATAGAAGAAGAATAAAGTACTTCAGAAGGTGAAGACACTACTATCGGACATGCTACCTATAGCTACAGTGTCAACCGATGCAGCCATCCATATTCAACTGGATGAACTCCTTAGTCAAATAGAAACATCCGGAGTTGATGCATCTGAGTATTTGAGCAAGCTGAAAGATAAAGAGCTCACTACTAAAATGATAGAAGAAGTAAAAAAATCCATTACTGTTGGCAAGGTAAAACTTGTCCAATTTATTGCTGAGTTGTCCCCTCAACTCAAGCACATTCTCTCATTATTTAAGAAACTTTGTACATTTTCTTTATTCATTAAGGATATTAAAAATAAAATAGAAGCCATTGAGAAAGAGATCACTGATCTCTCAAATAAGTTGACCCCAAAGCCTAATTCAATTCAGAATTTTTATACCAAGCTACAACAGCTCATGGCTCAACAATTGGAACTAAGAAATGAAGAACACAAGATCAGGATGGACATAATGACACTTCAGACATTATTCCTTCCTCATCTTTCATCCGTTCAAGAACAGCTCAACTGAGCCACATACCTCTCTACTACTCAAGAGGGAAGCACTTTAGATGGCTTAATTTCATTATTGGCTGATATTAATGCATAGAATTCTTTAATGGACAATGTAAAGGATGCCCTCTCTGTCGCTCTCACTGAAGCCAAGACAAAGTATAAATCCATTTTTGATTAGTTGCCACCTCCAAATGGTAACTAAAATTTGATGTTTGTCAAAAAGGGGGGGTGTATAGTATTCAAAGAGACAACCAACAAGAGTGTAGTATACAAGGGGAGTACACCGAGCAGAATGAGCAGAGTATGCAGAGTATCCAAGAGCAGTGGACCGAGCAGTGAACAGAGAAAAGAATAGTGATTACAGAATATTGATCACCGAGCACACTGATCAGAATTTTGTATAGTATATTGATAAGGGGAGTATATATTTAATATAGTATTTCATTGACTAATGTATATACTGTATGTTTAGTCAAATTTTGTAGAGTATATAGATTTTTTTTGAATAATGACTTTCAAAGTAGTTTTGTCAAACATCTCAACTAATGTCAAAAGGGGAGATTGTTACTACTTATCAAATTGCCATTAGTTTTATATCCAAAGTCATTCTATATACTCTAGTCGGTTACTACTACCAAAATATTTAGTCGGTATGCACAGTCTAGTCAGTTACAGAAGAAAGCAGTCACAAAACACAATATACACCGAGCTGTCTACTGAGTATCTTTTTATGTCTACCGAGCAGCAAAGATGACACACCGAGTTGATATACAATGAGTGAAACGTATTACCAGATTCATTAAACCTAGACATGCATATGAAAATGCGTTACAAGATTGAGGCACATCTAACTGTTATCACATTGGAAATTGCACTAGAAGATTTGTATGATTTTGAGGTCATCTAACCAGTGAAGTAATTTGCATGTTTATCTATTCGATAAATCATGTTTATAAGATCGAAGCAATGAATGGATCATCGTCATAAGAGATCTATTTATATAGCATAAGTGTACATGTGTGTGCATGAGTGTAAGAATACTGTTACAGAGACACAAAGGTCATCGAGAAGGTTTTCAGAGAATAGTTGAAGAATAGAGTAAATAGAAGGGTTTACCGAGTTACTATATGGGTTACCAAGGTATGTTATAAGCAAGTTAATCTATTCCGAGCACATAGAATCTGCTATAACATTTCAGATGTAAAGTTGCAGATATTGGTAATGATTTTATTGTAATATTTTGAAGTTGTAAGAGATACCTCTAATAGGGTAAAAGACTCTAATCAAGTCTATAAATTGTAAAGCCTCTAACTAGCTGCAACATTTAGTTTAAGTGTTGTAAAATCCTTTAGCAAGGTACATCTAATAGATCTTGATACTCCTAATAGGGTAAGCTATCAGAAATAGCTAAACATGTAGCCCTAACCGAGCATCTTTATTATTGTAGTAGTGAAGTTGTGGGTGTCATCCCCACTGCAGTTTTTCTCTCTAACCAAGAGTTTGTGTAACCAAAATATATGTGTTATGGAGTGAATCATGTATGATTGTTATCTATTTGTTTTAGCTTTATTTTATGTTACTGCACTATTCAATTTTTGTATAACAGTAAAGTTATTATTTGAGAAAAGTTTTGAAGTGCTGATTCACCCCTCCCTTCTCAGTACATTAGCTTTCCATATTGGGCCTAACACTAAGTTCTCATCACAACTCTTTATAGGTATGATATTAGAATCAACAATATGAGCAATTCCATGCAATATATCAATTCCATTCTTATCACTTTGAATCATGTGTTTTAGATCTTCACTTAATGGAAGAGCTTCACTATTAGGGTATTCTTGGGACATCCATTGTTGAAAGTTGTCAAATTGATTATCCAATTTTGAAAGTTTATCCATGGAAACTCTAGTCAAAGATTCTTCTTCACCACTAGAATTATCAATTGGGTAAATAGAGATGTTATTCAGATGGGAAGAATTAGCATTATCCTCATTGAAGAAGTCACCCAGATTAGGCTCCATCTCCTTGGTAATTAAGCCTTGGGAAGCCTTAATTCTAATGCTTCATATAACGAGGATAGTAGAGGTAGGACTAATAGTGGTAAAATTCATGCACTAGAGAAAAAAATTGAATTTGGAATTTGAATTTTGAACAAAGTTTGCAAAATTGCAAAATTCAAGAAAATTATGATTACACAATTTCAACTTTGTTGAAAGGAGAAAGACACAATTTCCAAAAAAAAAAAATGATGAAAAAGGAAATTGAAATTTTAAAATTAGGGCCAATGGGATACCACTTAATTTCAAAATTAAATTTGTTAAAATTTGAATTTTTAAACTCACGGAAGATTAGAATTAACCACTTAATTTCAAATTTTTCCTTGAAAGTTGTGATATTGAAATTGGGAAGTATTTTTTATTTTAGAGAGAGAAAATTTTGAGAAAATCAACCAATTTTCTATATTTAAGCAATTAAATACAGTCATAACAATCTCCTGAAATTTTGGGAAAAAAGCCAGAGACCATGTTGAAAGTGCACATGGTCCTCCCAACTTTTTCAAAAAATTTCAGGGATGAAAGTTACGATGATTTTAGAGCTAACCCCCCAAAAATGGTTGATTTTATGAAGTTTAGATAGGCAAAATTGAGGTTTGAATGTGAAAATAGGACCCTAATAGGGTTTTGAAAAAGAAAAGACTTGAATTGCAAATTTGAAAAAGGTCTAACCTAATGGATAGAGCCACCTTGAAGAATGTTAAGAAAACTGAAATTGATTGAAATTGATTGTAATTTGCATAAAACCCAATTAATTTTAAAAATTAGTGTTTTAGGACCTAACCACTTTTTTAAAAAATTGAATTTTGAAAAAGGGAGGGAAATTGAAAATTTGAATTTTAGGCAAGAAGACAAATCTGAAAAATATTCCTAAATCTGAAAATTAAATGTAAATTCAAGTTTTGCACAAATTCAAATTGATTTTTAAAAATAAGGGTTTTGACAATTAACCACTTAATTTTGTAAATTTGATTTGCAATTTAAACAAGACAATGATGAAATTGAATTTGACGATCAATACAATTTTTAGATCTAAAGCAATAGATAGCAATTTTTACAAGACACAAGTTCAATTCCAATTTTTGAAAACTAGGGTTTTGATTGAATTAACCACCAAGTTTTGTAAATTTGCAATAAAATTAAACTTGTAAATGAAAAATATGGAATGATTTGAAATGTCAAGCATGTAAGATGTTGGGTTCACCAAAATGTAATATGGTGAAAAAGGATGATGGAGAAGTCAAGAGGAAAGTGTTTCTCTCCTCAAGAGGAGGAGTGAAAGTTTCACAAAAGATTCTCTTCAACCTCTGAAACACATTACATTTAAAAGAGGGGGGAGAATTCACTAGATCCAATCTCAAGAGATTGAATGCTAAGTGAATTGGAAATGAATTTGAAAAGTGAAAGTAACCCCTCTTTTAGAATGTAATAGGTTGAATTATGCGATTTAAGACTAAGTGTAAAAGCGACAAAGAAATGATTATAAATTGAGATAGAAATGTGGGATGAAGCTTTGCACCTGGAATTAGTAGTAAAAGGCCGATACGAATCTCCCCTGCAAATTTGGGCAAAAGTTGTTGGGATCGTGTTGAAAGTGCACACGATCCTTAGAAAAATACATGCATCAAAAAGGGTTTTTTTGCCTTTGAGAATGGAGTATGAATCCGCAAATACAGTTGCGCACCTGCAACCTACACACAAAAAAGAGAGGAAATATTATTGGGATTGGGGGTTTGCCTTCAGGTCAAACCCCAATTTTGGAACTAACCAAATGATGAAAAGTACTTGCAAGTAATGAAAGTAAATGACTGAAATGGAATTCACTTCAAGGGAGGATGTAATTGAAATGTTGATAGAGTTTTTTGAAAGGATATGTAGAATTGATGGTTGAATCCTTGACTTGAATGCAACACCTAGCCTTGAAAGGAGACTTGAGATGCTCAATGGATGCTTGAATGGACACTTGAATGCATGAATGCTTGATTTTGCTTATGCACTTGATTTTCACTTCTTGACTTATTGAACTCATTGACTTTTGCAAATGGGAGGGAGAATGTATCTTATATATTTGTCAATTAGGGTTAATTGACTGATTTTTTGTTATAGGCCAACATAGGGACACTTTTCCCGCTTCCAAAATGTAAAGCCCAATGCAAAATTTCAATAGAAGGGGTCCAAAATAGGGCAAGGACAGAGGCATCACACCCCTATCCTACCCTAATTTAGGACATGAAGTAATAGCAGGGAGTGCGGGGTGCAAGGAAATGCAAGCTTCAGGCAATGTGAGCATGTCTCAGGTCTCTAATCAAGCTTAGGGATTCGTTTCGTCAATGTGAAGACCCAAATGTAGTTGAAATTGCAAGGTCACAATTTTATGACACTACAAAGGCATAAAAATAAATCATCAAGGGAACACATGTAGCGGTGGAGTCTCATCATATGACATGCTCAACATAACAAATATAACAACATAAGGCACAAGCCTGATGGACATGTGGAGCCATCTCAACCTATGAGAGATAAAGGGAGATTGACTTGCCATCATAATGGCCTTCTCATGCTTATCCTAAAACATCCTCCCTAGGATCAAGTCATGAGGCTCACATCAATTATTATCTTTATTAATGAGTCTAACTACCCAACCCATTAATTATTAGGCTATCACTTATTTACAAATCATGGTAAACTCCCAATGTGCCCCAAAGGTCTAGACCTCATGCATCCTTACAAGGAACCTCATGCAAGTCTATCTCTCGTAACCTCTGTCATCACAAGAAATCCTATGTTGCTATTTACTAAGTTGTCATTAGTTTTATGCCCAAAGTCATCCTATATACTCTAGTCGGTTAATACTACCGAAATGTCGAGTCAGTAATTACTAAGGCTATCGGTGTCGGTTATAGAAGAGAGACTAGTCACCGAGATGAGACACACCGAGCTGTCTACCGAGTAAAGTTCATATGTCTACCGAGCAGTAAAGAAGGTATACCAAGTTAATCTGAACCGAGTGGAAACGTGTTACCAGATTCAATGAACCTAGACACACATGTGAAATGTGTTACAAGATTCGAGAAGATGAAACCGTTATTACATAGGAAATTGCATTTAAATATTTTGTATGATTTTGAGGAAGAATATCCAATTAAATAATTTGTATGTTTATTCATTCAATAAAACATGTTTGTATGATCGAAGCATGAACAGATCATCATCTCAAAGATCTATATAAATAGAATGATTTGAGTATCTAAAAAGAGGATATGAGATGAAATGGAAAATCATGAGAGAAGTCATGATGTGATGATATAGTTAAGAAAGAAGATTGACAGAGATATTCAGAGGTTATCGAGAAGGTTTTAGAGAACAGTTTAAGGGACAAAGTATACAGAAGTGGTTACTGAGTTGATTTATCAAATACCGAGGAATGCTATGAGCAAGGTAATTTCATATTGAGCACATAGAGTTTGCTATAACATTTCAGATGTGAAGTTGCAGATGTTGGCATTTTTGATGTTTATGTTGTGATTGTCATTGATGGACACACACTTGCATTGAGATCCACTTTATTTGTATGAGCTAGAGCTCAACCGGTATCTATTCCAACCGGTATGTTGTATTCTATTCTTTAGACTATTAGTGATTTTGCAAAATGTGTTTCCCAGTCTAAAGTGGCATGTCGACCCCAAATGGTTCAGAGATCTCAAGTAGTATGAGGGAGCAAAGACGCATAACACATTCTTACCAATCTCCATTTGTCAAACCGACAACCGGTATTTTGTATGAACTGGTAATACTCTGTGATGAGTTACCAACCGACATTTTGTGATGAGTTACCAATCCACAGATTGTTTGACAATGTCGACACACTAACAGTGCTTTTTGTGTTGTGTTACTGAGTATGTCTAGATTCATTGAACCTAGGAAATTGTAATGTAATCCTATTGGATCGACATGAAATCAGATTCCTTTAAAAGGACATCATGTCTAGGGTTTTAAGTTGTTGCTGAAAGGGTTTACATTGTGCTAGGGTTTATGGTGGTTGATGAGTTGTTGTAGAAGCAATCTTATCTGAGAAGATCAAGTTGTAACTGAGTGAGAGATAGAGAAGACTGAAGTAATGCTGGAATGCATTAGCAGTGAGTGATACTGGATCTAACCAAGCAGTTTTTGCTATTAGATAGATCAAACACTTGTTGATTACTCACATCTTTGACAAGTCTGTAGCCCTTAACTGGGTAGGCCCAAAATCCTTTGTAAAATCCTCTAACCAGGTGGTTCACCTCTGTGAATCTAAAATCCTCTAGCAAGGTAGTCTTTAATTGGACTTATCTCCTAACAGAGATTGAGATTCCTAATAGGATCTGTTCTAGTGAAGAACATTGTAAGACCTTAACCGGTCAGACCTTAACCGGTCTAGTTTCTATTCTGCAGATAGTGACTTGTGAGTTCCATCTCACCATGGTTTTTCCCATTTGGGTTTCCACGTCAAATATCTTGTGTTATGGTTGTATTGCTTTTGTGGGTGAATGCTTTGTTTGCATTTTGGTTTGCATGTGTGATAACCGGTTTGTCTGTTAAACTGTTTTATCAGTTTATCTTCAGGCTATTTAAGTGTTTAAGTACAGAGATTTTTGGTATACTAATTCACCTGCCCCCTCTTATTATTTATCAGCAGATATTTTATAAAGATTTTGATTGAATTATTTAAGTTGTGTTAGAAACCTTTAATAGGGTAAAAGACTCTAATAAAGTCTATAAATTGTAAAGCCTTTAACCAGGTACAACATTTTGTAAAAGTGTTTGTAAAATCCTTTAGCAAGGTAGATCTAAAGAACTTTATACTCCTAACATGGTAAGCTATCAGAAATAGCTAAACATGTAGCTCTAACCAAGCAATCTTGATTATTGCAGTAGTGAAGTTGTGGGTACCATCCCCACCGCAGTTTTTCTCTCTAACCAAGAGTTTCTATGTGACCAAAAATCTTTGAGTTATGGAGTGAAATTTTGATGTATGTTATTTCTATGATTGTGTTTCAGTTTTATATATTTATGAGATCAACAATACTTAGTTTGTGTTTATCAATAAAATTGTTTTTCAAGAAAAGTGTTGAAGTACTGATTTACCCCTCCCCTCTCAGTACATTAGCTTTCCAAGACAGACCTAACATCCCACTCCCCCTAACATGGATCCAAACAATAATAATCACAAGAGGCTCCAAAAACCATATGCAAATATGAAAACCATAATCAACAATATGCAGCCAATAACTTTCTTTCATGAACAAGAACATGCAATTGGCTATAGGAGGACAAAGCTAAAAGAAAAACCAAAGAGCCTCTTGGAAAAATATATACATCAAGGTCCAACCAAAAATGGCCATCAAAACTATCATTAGAAAAAGATACAGTCACACCAAGGGCTTTCACTTGTTGGATCAAAAATCTCAATTCCAACACTCTTCTTTCACGATGCATCAACATGAAAGAGAGCCTATCTATACAACAATCATAAAATGATAACAACGCACAAATAAATCCATAAGAACACATAAAAAATAATCATCTAACACTATAAAACATCAATCAAGCCCTCAGAATGCCTCTGGTACAAACCTCAACTGAGAAATCATCAAATAAACTCATTAACCTGACAAACCCTAAAACCTTACAGATTGGTGCATATGTTGAGTGAAATGGTATGCATATGTTCAATGAAATGGTGAATTTACACCATGAAGTGGTGCATATGTTTATTCTTGTGTTGCATTTGTTAAATCTTATGGCACATATGCTCAATTTTGTGGCACATTTCTCACAAAGAGCAAAAATTGCAGAAAATTGCAAAGTACGGAATCCAAAATACAAAATGCACAAATAAGGTAAAATAATGAAACAAATCACACTAGAAATGCATTGAAAATACCTTCAAAGGATGAAAATTAATACAAACAATAAAAAATCAAGGCTCTAGATCTTTGCCAAAAACATATCACTGACTTATGCAAAAAAAAATTCCAGAATGCACAAAGACTATCAAAACTCAAAAAATTTGTATAAAACTTTCACCAAAACCTACAACCTCATAAAAAAACTCAAGGATTCATTCAAAACATGGAATAATCATTTTAATACATCACAAAAGGCATTCAAAAGGGAAGGAAAGAGTTTATGCGAGTCTCCCTCATGACAATACAAGTCTGGGAGCTCACAGGAAGCTCCAACCTCACCCAAAATTTCAATACACAAAGGAACTCACAACAAGGAGATTTAATCTCCAAGGCCATAATAAAAAATCCAGGAAATGCACAGAACAATAAATAGATCAAAGGAAAGAATACAGATACACAAGTTGTGCATTCACAACAATGCTCACAAAACCATATTTTTTCCCAAAACCAAAACAAGCAATATAACCAAACACCCATTGATTTCTCTTAAACTACAACAAAACCAAATAAAAGAGAGATATAAATATCATTCCGAGCTCCCCAAATAATGCAGACATGGAGCATACAATCTAGAAATCTAAAAACTAAAACAAGGCAAAAAGGCTCCAACCCGCACCTGTGTGATGGAAAGAAGTTGATGAACATGCCACACAAAACTCTAGCAAGCTCCAGAAAATCCAAATCCATAAATATGAACGCCAAGAATCAAATTTGTAGAGAAAACCAAGAGAAAGTAACTCGTGAACACTCACAGGCTTGCAAATAAAAACCACGAAAACCCAAAAACCCTAGCCTCCTCATTAGCCAATCAAAATATTCCAATTTGGAATATATTTCACCTACCCGCTATAGTTATCATATTTTATTTTCCATTTCAAATTCCACCAATGGGAATAAAGGGTATGTAGGAAATAATATAAAGTAAATGCATTATTATAAGTGGGTGTAATAAGAAATAAGATAAAATACTTTTCCACCCCAAATAGTAAACTATACAATTAAGCATAGGCTAAAATAAATCAAATGGGTAATTAAAAGAAAAAGCTCAAAAATAAATATATTAAAGGGCTAAATAAATATTAAATATCAAATGAACTATTAAACCATAGGCAAATAAATAAACATTTAAATAATTAAATACCAATAAAGGTTAAACCACCAATATTAAATAATTATTGAACAACAATAAAGGTTAAACAATAAATGCCAAATAAATATTAATCCCTCTTAAAATATATAAATATTAAACAAATAAATAACTAATTAAACAATAAATCCCAAATGAACAATAAATAAATAAGTAAATAAAATCACGCATAATTAAATGCTCAAATACTATATTGAATCAACCATTAAATCAATCAAGGACTATATAAAATCACGCACCAAATTAATTAAATAAATCAATTAACATGTGCATACTCACAACACCACAACCTACTAAAGACATGGTGAATTATGCTAAGACGCTGATGACACATGGTGGACAACTTAGACCTAGAGTATGTGTAGGGAACTCATGTCATCTCCAGACCGCATAAGCCATTGAAATTAAAGACACACTTAGACCTGTGAAGCCAAGTGAAGTCGATGTTTGGTACCTGCAAACCCCACAACCACAAAACAACGATACAACATGTGCATATATCTCATAACAAAAAAGTGATAGGGAATCGCGATGACACATCCCGCTTGCAATGAGTGATGTGGCATCGTCCTTCTCACGAAGATAGTCATACAGTATCAAATACATCTCATAGACATCTCATCAAATGTAATCATGAAATAGGGTTAGTGAAATCATAATCAACATCAATTCCATGATCAAACTAATCTATCGATAATCCATTGGATAGTGAGCATGTAGAATCTATAAAGCATATATATATATTACACATATATCCATCGAAACACATGATCAATAATCATAGAGTCATCATCATATAAATCATTCAAATAGCATATGTCCAATAATGTCTAATCATCATAATAAGTGACTAAAAGACATGAGTAATGATAATCCAAATCTTCAAATATAGTCTATAAGTTTATCAAGTATGAAATAAAAGTCAACTCTAGTCAAAATAGGTCAAGTCATGGGTGGACACTACACATGCCTTGTAGATGGAATTGATGGAATATATTCCTATGAAAATAGAAAACTTGAGACATGTCTTGTGAGCTCCAGATTGACGCTTATGGATTGATATCATTTGGTGAGCCATCTCCATAAGTATGATCTTGTCTGACAGATACCTTGGGAGCATGAAGGTTTCTCCATCAAAGCATCCAATATTGATATATGTAAATGTGGGGAATTGCAAGAAAATACAACCATATTCACTCACCACCTTCCAAGCTTCATTTGACACTCTTTTGTTCTGAAAATATTTTTTAAATAAGCACATATAATGAGCAAAGAAGGCATCATTGACCCTCTTGAAATTGTGTAAACTCTCCTTGAGATTCAACTGAGTGAAGTACTTGTAAACAAGAAACTGGCTCCTATCACCAGTGGTAGATAAGCCTAGAAAATGCCCCATCAAAGTGGCTGCATAGACAAGGTAGGAAGTCATATAGAACTTTAAGGTGGTGGGCACCTTGGTCAACTACTCACATAAAGCATCAACAATCTACTTACCTCAGTAGATCTTCTTCTTATTCTGCCTAATAATTTGAATGTACTGATACATCCACTTGTAGTAAGCCTTGGAAGTTGGAAGGCCTTTTGCTCTACTAGGAAGAGTAATAAGATCATTGACCTCCTCAATGAAATCACTATGAGGAAGAGTCTTGAGCCATCTTGAAATTGTAGGCCTGTATGTTTTTAGCCAATTATCATATATGTTTCTTCTGCACTTATCTAATTTTTTATCAAAATAAGTCATTGTTGATTGCATGTCAATATCACCATATTGACCTATGGGGTAAACATTTGAACAATGTATAAAAGAAATCCTCATCAATCTTGATAAGTGTCTTCTTTCCACCTGCATCCTTCATTGATCTGGTGGTAGGATCATACATGTTGGCCAGGGCCTACATGAATTCTGTATTTTGTGCAGACATAGGAAAGGTCACCACTAAATGTATTTCACTATTGATAGTGGGCTCCATTTTATAAGATATTGGTGGTGTTAGGTCCGACTAGGAAAGCTAATGTACTGAGAGGGGAGGGGTGAATCAGTACTTCAAAACTTTTCTTGAAAAACAATTTTACTGATAAACACAAACTGAGTATTTCTGATCTCATAATATATAATGTTGAAACATAATCATAGAAATAACATCTATACAAATTTCACTCCATAACGCAAAGATTTTTGGTCACGCAGAAAATCTTGGTTAGAGAGAAAAACTGCGGTGGGGATGGCACCCACAACTTCACTACTGCAATAATCAAGATTTCTCGGTTAGAGCTACATGTTTAGCTATTTCTGATAGCTTACCTGTTAGGAGTATAAAGATCTTTAGATCTACCTTGCTAAAGGATTTTATAAACACTTTTACAAAATGTTGTACCTAGTTAAAGGCTTTACAATTTATAGACTTTATTAGAGTTGTTTACCCTGTTAAAGGTTTCTAACACAACTTAATAATTCAATCAAAATCTTTACAAAATATCTACAACTTCACGTCTGAAATGTTATAACAGACTCTATGTGCTCAATATGAAATTATCTTGCTCATAGCATTCCTTGGTAATTGATAAATCAACTCGGTAACCTCTTCTGTATGCTCTATCCCTTAAGCTATTCTCTAAAAACCTTTTCGGTAACCTCTGAATATCTCTATCAATCTTCTTTCTTAACTATATCATCACATCTTATCTTCTCTCATGATTTTCCATTTTCAACTGATCATTTGAAATACTCAAATCATTTTGTATATATAGATCCCTGAGATGGTGATCTGTTCATGCTTTGATCATACAAACATGTTTTATTGAATGAATAAACATAGAAATTATTTCATTGGATATTCTTTCTCAAAATCATACAAAATCTTTAAATGCAATTTCCTATGTAATAATGGTTTCATCTTCTCGATTCTTGTAACATGTTTCACATGTGTGTCCCAGTTCATTGAATCTGGTAACACGTTTTCACTCGGTTTAGATTAACTCGGTATACCTTCTTGCTGCTCGGTAGATATATGAACTTTACTCAGTAGACAGCTCAATGTGTCTCATCTCGATGACTAGTCTCTCTTCTGTAACTGACACCGATAACCTTAGTATATACCGACTGGACATTTCGGTAGCATTAACCGACTAGAGTATATAGGATGACTTTGGGCATAAAACTAATGACAACTTAGTAAATAGTAATAGGTGGCTCTTCTACACTTTTCAAGAATTCATTGAGATCCACATGGTCAATCTTCATATCTCTGATATTGTCAATATTGGATGATACGAACGAAGGAGGAAAAACTGGATGTACTTCTTGCTTCTTGAACTTAATTGATTTCTTGCTAGGTTAAGGTTTCGTCATTTGCAATAAATGTGCTTTGACGTGGAAAAATCATCATTTGAGACAATTAGCCTCCATAAGAATCTTCATTTGATAGGATAAAACCATCGATCAATCACAAATTGGTCAAAAATCCCCAATTTATAAGTGTGTGTATTAGGTGCAAATCGGACTTTTAACTCCGATTTACACTTAATAAAAGTGTAAAATCAACATCAAGTGTATATCGGACTCATATGTCCAATTTACACTTCATACAAAGCAAAAACCAAAACAGGGGTATATCGGGCTTATAAGCCCAATCTACACTTGGACATGAAAAATATGAAAATTATGTAAATCGGGGGTATACCTCCGATTTACACTTGGAAGGAAAATTTTGTTGGCAACAATGCAACAAATTGGGGGAGAGGGGGTAAATCAGTTTGCACAAAAACTCATTGCAACTTACACCACAAATTTGATCTGATAATTAACAATTTAAGCATGAAACAACACCACATCAATATCACACATAACACCAATATTTTTGATGTGGAAAACCCAGTTAAGGGAAAAACCATGGTGGGAACCTACCCACAATGACATAATACCCTGTTAGGAGTAAATGAAATATTACAATGGGGAATGCACATGCATTCAGGCACACTGCCTAGAGCTCACTGCTCAGATAAGAAACCCAGAAAGGATACAACCTTTAGGGAAGGCTCACTGCCTTACAAGAAGTCTCACTAACTTGCAAAAATATACAGACAACAATCCATATTATATGAACTATGAAAATAGCATCTCCATATGCCTGAGTACAGTTTCGGTTAAGTACATAGTCTTCTTTGCAACAATTCTCTTCTCTCCTTCACACTTCTGAAAGATCAAATCGCGTGTTCTCACATTACAACTCGATCATACACACTCTCAAATATCACAAACACATAATCTATTTACACAAGTCATCAACCTATATTTCAAGGTCGGTTAAACCCTTAACACAAATAACAAAATAATAACCTCATACACTACAATAATTCATGTGGACCAAAACAATGCCGGCTAAGACATAGTCTAGACCCAAATCAATACCACAAACATGCAACACCTCCAACAATTACGCCTCAATCATCTGCTACACACTACAACATCAAGAATGTCGTAGAACATGAAGAACATCATCGAACGAAGAAAATATTCAATAATGCACACAATAATCAAGGTGGACCACCAATATGCATAGAACACGATCTAGAGATATTCACAAGCAATGTGAATTGCACCACAACAACCACAATAACTTGGATTACTAGAATCATCATTATCTTTCTATCGGAGCTCAAGAACACCATCATAACTGACTGTCAACCTGAAAGATTCACTTGTAAATTTTTAAATCACGAACCAATCAAATTGAGGATACGCATCAATATTCAGAACACATTCCACACATCTGTAATAAAAGATATTATAATTCCAAAGCAATACAAAGCACAAACCAGAATATCGAATAACTCAAACAAATGAATAATATCTTCAATACTAGATCTCACAACTCGATCAAAACAACATGCGGACCTCTACAAATGGGAATGAACCATCTAGAGACAACATACTAGAAACCCTTAAATCTACATCAGCTCATCTGCAACACACAAGCTAAACCAACTCATTCAACCAAACTACAACACTGGAATACACAAAAGAATATGTTGACATCAATGACAATACATCATTCCAACAGAATTCTCAGCAACATCCAACAATATCCCCCTTTGGCATTTATGGCAACATACGAATACAAAAAACAATCAATGCAAAGAAATAAATTATCTCTCTCAAAATCATAATTATCAGCTCCCCCTTAGACAAACAACTCAAATCACAAATCTCAAAATGTGCTACTCTCCCAGAGATTTTTTCACATGCTTCTCTCCCCCTTTGACATCAATGAAAAAGGCTCAAGGATCAGGATTCTCTCCCTACAAATCCATACATCTAAACCAACATTGACTACTCCCCCTGAGTAGCAGCCTCACTCATCAATCCAGATCAAATGGTTGTTGGCATTATAATAGACAAGTGAGACCATTGTCATTCCAATTACAATGAGAGATTGTTGGCATTTCAATAAGGATATTGAGAAGGTTTTTGATGACTATGGATATAACTAATTAAGGATATTTGCTGTCTTAATATTATTATTTTGTCATTGATGTCAAGAAATTGATTTTCTGACTTAGTATGATGTTTCCATATCTTAAGAAGTATGAATTGATGAGTATAAAGATGTCGGCGAAAGACACAAAAATAATATGATGAATAAGGGGAGAAATATGTTATTCAATGGGCAACTATTACCGAGTTAGACAATGATGAGATCATGATGTTTAGATTGTTTTGATATCCTACATATGCTATTATTTAAAAGGTTAATACTATACTATGTTACCGAGCAAAGAACCTAGTCGGTAAACCCCAAAGAACCTAGTTGGTAAACCCTAAGGTTATCGCTATTGGTTAATGAAGGCAAAATGTCTACTGAGTGAAGTTTAGTATTTACCGAGTTGCAACCGAGTAATAACAGAATGCATTGAATGAATAAAAGCATTATTTAATGAAGGAAGTTGATGAGCTGGAGGTGATTAAATGATTGGTAAGCCATGTATGAAGATTGTTAAAGAATCTATGGCAATGAAAGATCGGTAGGAAGATCTACAGCTTAGATTGAACCACAATACCCTAGCACAAGTTCCAAGGAGAAAATGCAAGTTCCAAGGCGAGGTAAAACATTTTCAGAATGAAGGATACATTGAACATGGACAAGACTAAAGATCTGATGGCTATGATTGATCATGGGAAATGTGATCAAGGATATTAAGCAGTTAGAAGATTGTTTATAAATAAGGAACTGTTGATAAACAATGTATGCAGGCAAGTGTATGCATAGGGATGCTACATAGTGATTACCGAGCATAGAAGCTTGAATACATGTTTTGATAACAGAGTATAGAGCCCAGTAGAAGGACAAGATAAGTCCTATGAATAGATTGTATTGAGAAAATAAGAATCTGCTTCAACATTTTTAGATGTGAAGTTGCAGACATATTTTAATTACTTTTATTTTTGTGAAGTAGCAGAAAATCTCTTAACCGAGTGGACTTAACAGTCTTAATTGTAAAACCCTCTAGCAAGGTGACATTCTTATTGAGTGTTTGAAATCCTTTAACAAGGTCACTTCTAACAAGGTGAAGATCCTAACAGATCTGAGGGAAATCCCTTAACCGGGTCACATCTAGCAATGTGTTTGTAATCTTTAACAGGATTTACTTTTAACCGAGCATACTCTAGAAGAGTATATTTCTTAGTGGGTCCGAAATCCCACAGTGGTTTTTCCCTATTTGGGTTTCCACGTTAAATATGGTGTTATATGTTTTGTGATCTTATTTGTTTATGGGTCTGCATGCTTTACTATTTTTCTAATAAGGTTATCAAGGTTGAATCTGTTGTTTTTATTGAAGATTAAGGTTGAATGATTCACCCCCCCTCTCATATTGTTAGCTTGGCATCTGTACTAATCATACTTGCTTCAGAACTATCAATTGGTATCAGAGCATTGGACTCTAGAAGAAAAGTTTAAAGTTACTCGAGTTAAAGATCCAAAGATGTATAAGAGGGATGCACCGAAGTTGAGCAAGTCAAGTTTCTCTACATGGCAGAAAAGGATGAAGCTGCACTTATCAGGAATTGGAGAATATGTTGTCTATTAAATGGAGAATGATTTCATCACACCGAGCACCTATCCATTGGCAATGGAAGAGATAAAGGTAAAGCAAGAACATATCCAAGTAATGATTGAAATAACATATACATTGACCGACTTAGAGTTTAATGATCTAGAAGGCTGTATTGATGCAAAGGCAATGTGGAACAAGCTCATATCTATGTATGGTGGAGATGAACATGTTCAAAGAGAAAAAGTGGATAGTCTAAGAGGACAACTTGAATCCATGAGGATGAATGAAGGTGAAAACATAACCCAGTATAGTACAAGACTAAAGGAGATTGCCAATCAAATCAAAGGAGTAGGAGGAACTATTGAAGAAAAGGATGTAACAAGTAAGTTGCTGAGAACCCTTCTACCTACCTATGCAATATGAGTCTCTGCAATCAATGAATTGAGGTCTGTACCCAATATGCTAGTTTCTTTAGATGCTACTATTGGTAAGCTACATGCATTTGAGTTAAGTAACTTTGATAATAGTGGGTCATCGGTAAATAAAGTTGAATCTGCATTCAGTTCTTTTCATATTGATGAATCTGATGATTACAATGATAGAAAGTATAAGTACTCTGAAGGGAATCACAGTGGAGCAAGTGAAAGATTTCGCAAAAACATGGAGGAGGTACACAAACTGTATGAGGAAATCAGAAAGCAAGAAGAGTTTGAAGCACTATTGGCCAAGAGGTTACCGAGAGGAAAAGGTAAGTACAAAGCAAAGCTACCTTTGAAATGTTTTAACTGTGATAGAATTGGACATATGGCTTCTAACTGTCCTGACAAAGAATCTAGTGAAAAGAGAGATTACCAAGATGATAGATAGAAAGATAATCATTACAGCGGACACCGAGACTTCAGGAGAAGAGATAAAAAGACATGCCTAATAGCTTATGAGGAATCTAATGATGATAAATCAGATGAAATTGATACAGAGGAATTTGTTTATGTGGCTATTAAAGATGGATCAGATGAAGAAAGGTATGAAGAAAAATATTTAATATCTCATATAAATACTAATGATTCTTGGATCATAGATAGTGGATGCTCACATCACATGATAGGTGATAAACACAAGTTTGTTAAACTAGATGATTATGATGGAGGCTATGTAAGATTTGGTAATGATGCACCATGTCCGATAAGAGGTAAAGGATCCATAACACTTCTTGACAATGCAAAATGTAATGATGTTTATTGGGTTGAAGG
This sequence comes from Cryptomeria japonica, assembly GCF_030272615.1. Classification (NCBI taxonomy): domain Eukaryota; kingdom Viridiplantae; phylum Streptophyta; class Pinopsida; order Cupressales; family Cupressaceae; genus Cryptomeria; species Cryptomeria japonica. Next base: position 374,568,837 of record NC_081407.1, on the reverse strand, counting down.
TTTGAAATACAATTTGTTGAGTGTAGCACAGCTAAACAACACAGGTTACTGAATAGAGTTTGAAAAAGGAATTGTCAAAGTTCATGACAAGCATGGAAAGTTAGCTGCTACTGGGACACAAACAAGAGGTAATACATTTCATCTTGACTCAACTTGCAATAAGTGTCTATATGCAAAGATAGATGATACCTAGTTATGGCATAAAAGGTTTTGTAATGTTAATTTTGATAATCTGATTAAAATAAGTAAGAAGCACCGAGTAAGAGGTCTACCGAGTCTTGAAAAACCTGAGAATGCTATGTGCCGAGGATGCCAGATGGGAAAGATGACAAGATCAAGCTTTACAAGTAAGTCCTATACTTCTAAGGGAATTTTAGATCTTGTGCATATTGATCTTTGTGGTCCTATGAAAGTTTAGAGTTATTATGGTGATAGATATTTCATATTATTTGTGGATGATTATTCAAGGATGATGTCAGTAATGTTTTTAAAAGAAAAATCAGAAGCTTTTCAAATGTTTAAATGGTACAAGGCAAGAGTTGAAAATGAAACAGGAAGACAACTGAAATGTCTTAGATCAGATAGAGGAGGAGAGTTTACCTCTGATGAGTTCAACTTATTCTGCAATGGTCATGGTATAAAAAGACAAGTCTCTGCACTGAGAACTCCACAACAAAATGGAATAGCTGAGAGGAGGAACAGATCTATTGTGGATTGTGCAAGAACCCTGATGATTGAAAAGAAGGTTCCACAAACATTTTGGAGAGAAGCAATAAGCACAACAGTTTACACCCTAAACCATGTACAACTGAAGAAAGGAACTTTGAAGACACCTCATGAAATCTGGTATGACAAGAAACCTAATGTAAGTTATTTTAAAATATTTGGGAGTAGATGCTATGTTCACAAAGATGATAGAAATGGTAAGTTTGATTAGAAAAGTGAAGAAGAAACATTTCTAGGTTATTCTTCTAGAAGGAAAGCATTTAAATGTCTGATCAAATCATCTAACAAAGTAGTAGAAAGTGCAAATGTGAAAATTGTTGAATTTGCAGAAAGAAATGATGAAGGAAACTCCAAAGAACCAGAAGATTATAAAGCATTTGTCTATGTTCAACCGAGAAGTCCTATCGAGAAGACTGCTAAAGGAAATGAAGAGAATATCCAGTTACCGAGTGATGGAGAAGATCATATAGAGCCTACCGAGCCTGTATTAGAAAAGTATGTCAGAAGGAATCATGCACCAAGTCAGATTATAGGAGATAAGAATGATCCAATGATGCCAAGGAACAAACTAAGACAGAACACATGTCTGATATCTGAATTTGAACTGAGGATAGTGAAAGAGGCATTTAATAGTGAAGATTGGATAAATGCTATGATAGAAGAGATTGATCAAATTAGGAAGAATGACACATGGACACTAGTCCCAAGACCGAAGGACAAAAATGTAATCGGTACAAAATGGATTTTTAGAAACAAGCTAAATGAAAAAGGAGAGGTCATTCGGAATAAAGCAAGACTAGTTTGCAAAGGTTATGCCCAAGAAGAAGGAATTGATTATGGTGAGACTTTTGCACCTATGGCTAGACTTGAAGGAGTAAGAACATTGTTGGCATATGCTGCTTACAAAAATTTCAAGGTATATCAAATGGATGTCAAATTTGCATTTCTGAATGGTATATTAGAAGAAGAAGTTTTCATTGAACAACCTGAAGGATTTTTTGAAGGAGAAAATAATGATCAGGTATGGAAATTGAACAAAGCTTTATATGGTTTGAAACAAGCACCTAGAGCATGGTATGAGAGATTGCACTCATATTTGATCAAAATTGGTTTTATAAGAACAAGTGAAAACAACAATATGTACATGAAGAATGATGAAAATGGAATACTGATCTCAGCCATATTTGTTGATGATATTATCTTTTGTGGAAATGACTCTCTATGCAAGAACTTTGGAAATGAAATAAGCAAATAATTTGAGATGTCACTGATCGGTGAGATAAAGTATTTTATAGGTTTACAGATACTGCAAATGAAAGATGAGATTTTCATTACCCAATCCAAGCACATAAAGGAAATCTTGAAGAAATTTGGAATGGAGGATTCAAAACAAGTAAGCACTCCTATGACTACCAATTGTAAACTATCAAAGAATGATGAATCTGCATCTATTGATGAGACACTTTACCGATCTATGATTGGAAAGTTGCAATATGTTGTTCACAGTAGGCCAGATATAGCACATGTAGTCGGTATAGCTGCAAGATTTTCTACAGATCCCAAGGAAACACACATGATAGCAATCAAAAGAATTTTCAGATACCTAAAAGGCACTGAAGATTATGGCTTAGTATATCAGAAAGGAAATGTCTTTGATTTAAAAGTTTATACTGATGCTGATTGACAGGCAACATTGATGATAGGAAAAGCACAAGTGGAGGAGCTTTCTTTTTAGGAGAAAGACTAGTGAGTTGGCTTAGCAAGAAACAAGGACGTGTTTCACAGTCAACAACAGAAGCTGAATATGTTGCTGCAACACTGAATTGCACCAATATAGCATGGATCAAACAATTGTTGGAAGGCATAAATGAGCAAGTTACCAAGCTAGTAACTATATTATGTGATAATACTAGTACCATTAACATTTCAAAGAATCCTGTTATGCACTCTAAGACAAATCACATCTCTATCAAATATCATTATCTTAGATAAGAAGTTCAAGAGAAGAAAGTGGTTTTGGAGTATGTTAGCACAAAGCAACAAATTGCAGACATCTTCACCAAGCCACTACCAAGGGACACTTTTGAGTATCTCAGAAGTCAATTAGGGGTCCTACCCCTATCTTCCATTCACTAATCGAGTTCGATGAAAGCAACAATTTGATGACTCTAAAGAATATCTTTTAGGAGTTGATGCTGATTTACACACTTTAGGAGGTTTTCTAAAGGTGTGCAGGAAACAATAACAAGGAATAGGAATTGAAGACAAAATGCTCTGACTGAGACTAAATTGATACATAACAACATGGAATTCACTTCTCAGTGGAAGAAATTATGTTTTAAGTTCTTTTCATTTTTGGCATTGTTGTCAAAGGGGGAGAAGACCAATGTATGGGGGAGAAGTCTAAAGGAGAAGACTACATTTTAGAACTGAGAAGAAGACTAATGACAGAGGAAGAGCATTTCAGAATTTCAGAATCTCACAACAATCTGAATCAGAATCAATAAATTCAAATCAATTGGTTTTGCCATCAATGCCAAAGGGGGAGATTGTTGCCATTATAACAGACAAGTGAGACCATTGACATTCCAATTACAATGAGAGATTGTTGGCATTTCAATAAGGATATTGAGAAGGTTGTTGATGATTATGGATATAATTGATTAAGGATATTTACTGTCTTAATATTATTATTTTGTCATTGATGTCAAGAAATTGATTTTCTGACTTAGTATGATGTTGCCATATCTTAAGAAGTATGATTTGATGAGCATAAAGATGTCGGTGAAAGACATAGAAAGAATATGATGAATAAGGGGAGAAATAAGTTATTCAATGGGCAACTATTACCGAGTTAGACAATGATGAGATCATGATGTTTAGATTGTTTTCATTTCCTACATATGCTATTATTTGAAAGGTTAATACTATACTATGTTACTGAGCAAAGAACCTAGTTGGTAAACCCCAAAGAACCTAGTCGGTAAACCCTAAGGTTATCTCTATCGGTTAAGGAAGGCAGAATGTCTACCGAGTGAAATTTCATATTTACCGAGTTGCAACTGAGTAATAACAGAATGTGTAGACACCTAAAAATGGTTAACGCTTGCGGAGTCATACTTTAACATTTGCGCATTGCCTCATTTTAGGTTTTTGCGTCGCATTAACATTTCTCCTATGTCACGTGCTTGATTTTTATCATTTGCGAGCATTGAGTCATTCTTTTACATTTTTCATTCATCTCGTCTTCGAATTTGGTCTTGTCAACAATAATCTTCAGTCATGATTTTGGTCGATCTTTGTCCTTGTCAATCTTGTCATATTGCGATCGATTCGTCATCGATCCTTGTCCTTTTCAATCATGTCAATTTGGTCAATTTGTCATTGATTTTTGTCAACCAACCTCAATCAAATCATTTATCAACACTGGTCATTTATCAATTCAAAATCATGATCGAATCGATATCAACTATTCTTTGTCAAGACCTAATTGTGATCCTTGCATTTCTAATTCATCTTCCAAGGTTTTATGATTTATTCATTTAATCTTGTTTGGTATTTTCCCTCTAGGTTAAATAATTTATTTATTTATCCTAAGTCTTCTTGTCACAATTAAATGTTTATTTAATTGGCTAATTAATTTCCTCCTATTTTTGTAAATTAATTAATGAATGAGAAATTATTAATTAATTTACCTATTTTTCATCAATTTCATAATTTCCAAGTCATTATTTCGAATTTAATTTTCTAATTTCTCCTAAATGTCTATTTCTATTTCAAAATCTTGTCATAAGTCCTTGCATAGCAATTTGTCATAATTTGTCATAAATCCTTACATAGCAATTTGTCATAGACATGTCATAATTTTGCTATTCTTGATTTGAATTTCCATTCGAATCACTATCATGCTAATTTGATCCATTTCTCCAATTTATCTATAAATTGGATGATCTTCATCAATCAAGGCTAATTAATAATTAATAATTGGCAATTAGGCTATCAAATCTATGCTTCTAGTACTCTTGATCAATAATCAATATCCATCTTGCTTTCAATTGTGTGTGTGCACTTGTAGGTGAGATCCACAATCCAACCATTTGAAGAGGAAAGAAGAACAATGGAGCCGCATGAAGGAGTGTTCAAGTCATGTCTATGGTTTGCATTATCTTTTGTTTTTGAATGCTTTTATCTCATGTCTCTATTGAGTGTTGTTTAGGATAGATTCATTGCAATGAATGCATTGGTGATTGAGCTATTACGTTTATATTGTTTGTAATGATTTCCTACTTCCTATGCTACATTAATTGGTGAACCTGACGTGAACACTAACCATCTAACCCCTTAATTGTGTTTTTGAGTGCTTTCAAGTTGATTTGCAGGTCAAAAACCCAAAAACAGGGCAATGTAGGGCTTTCTGGGGACTTTTGCGCCTGTGTGAGACAACTTGCGCTTGTGTCAAGCAACCTGTGCTTGTGTCAAGCAACTTGCGCTTGTGTGAGTACTCTTGCGCTTGTGTACTCTTGCACCTGTGTGAGTACTCTTGCGCCTGTGTCATGACTTCTGTGCCTGTGTAAGAAAGACATTCTGCACTTGTGTCATGACTTATGCGCCTGTGTCATGAGTTTTGCCCCTGTGTAAAGTCTAGAATAGAGGTAAAAATACAGTGTTTTACTTGAAAATTGTCTTGTTTTTGCATTTTGTTTTTTGTTTTTTTGGTTTTTGGTACTAATTATCTGTGCAAAATCTTGGCATACGCATGGCAAAGACAATAAATCAAACTACTAACACGCTTTGTGCAGATTCGAAAGTCAAAGAATAAGCGTATCAAACTCCTAACTTGGGTTTTTGCATGTTGCCTTGGAGAAACAATCAAACTTTGTGTTTGCATTTAATTTTTAGGCACCTAGTGATTTCTAAATAGGTTGGAATGAACATTTGTTTTCTTTGATTGTTGAGTGTGACATTGGAGTAGGAGAGTATGCTCTCATCCTTCTTAGGGTGATCAAAAATCCAAATCTTCGATACCATGCTCATTGTTTTGATTGTGTGTCTCCTTTAGAGGGCCTGCCTTCCCGACCACTTTGCTTTTGCAAGCAAGTGATAATCGTGAGAAGGGAATGACCCAAAGTGAGTACGGCTAGAATTCCTTGGCATTCTAACTCACTATAAAAAAAATACCTGATGGGCGAAAGCTTTGAAGGAAGTGTTACGTGGGAATTGCAGTTACTTGGGAAGTGATGACCCTTGGACTCTTTCTCATATCAACATCTAAGTAGGGCCTCTTGGTCTAAATTGTGCTTGCGTGACTACATTTGTTTGGTATCTTGATGGGCTTAATGTCTCAATCATGCTTGCGTGACATCAAGGAGTAATGCTTAACAGAAATCCTTACTACATACCTTGTTTTTAGAGGCCAAAAACCCTTCTAGTTGCTTGAGAAGGACAAATTCGGATACTTGGAAGAGATACTGAGTTTGCCATGGGGAGATTTCCATGGGGACTAATGCTTGGCTGCCCTGAGAAGTGAGTGCCGTGGAGGGGAGCCCGTGGGGTCAAGCATCTATGTATTCTCCTTGAATCTCATAATAAGTCTACCTCTCAAGTACCTAATGTCTTTGCCTACCATAAGAAATGTGGGAATGAGCATGATTGTCTTGAGTCTAAGTTGCAATATCTTGTCTTCTTTACTTGTCAAAAGTTGAATTGCATCCCATTTCAAAAAAAGCAAAACAAATTGATCTAACATAAGATTAAACACAAGAGACATTCATCCAACAAAAAGTTCAACAAAGTTCAAAACATATCTTCAAACATGATTATCAAACATTGTTCAAAATCTTGTCTTAACATTCATGTCACTTGCATTTAGGTTCATCCTAGGTTGCATTTTGCAAAGCTCATTGTCAAGTACCAAGGTTAGATTTCACCTAAGTCATACTCCTTTCAATAGGGGTCATCCATTTGCATGTGTCCTCTTGCATTAAAGTCATACTATTGTCATGCATTCATATTTGCATACCCTAAGTCTCTTCATTAAGCTTAAGTAATTATCATATCATAGTAATTGTCCTTTTGCATATAGTGTCAAAACCAGGTTTTGTCATACTTGAGTAATCCAAATCTTTGATAAACCCTAAGTCATTGTTAAGAAGTCTAGACCTTATCAAATCTTTTGTCCTTTTGTCATCAATATCATTTCGTCAAACCTCGCTTAGTATCCAAGCATATAGGGGAGACATCATCATCTTGTCCTTTTTCAATTAAGTCCTTTTGTCCTTTGAGGTATAGACATCATTTCAATTTCCTAAGGGTCTCTTTTAGATTTGCATTCATAAGTTTGTCAAAATCTTCAAAAACAACCAAAAACATAGATTGCATTTTCATTTATTTAGTTTGCATTTAGTTGCATATCATATATTATCCTTGAAAAATTCCAAAAATATTGCATTTGCATAAGTGACATGTCTATTGAAACAAGGTTCCAAGTGCCAATGATGCAACAAAGTTTGACATATCAACCGACAATGCAATCACAATTCTATCCAACCCAACAACAAGGCAATATTGATCAAACTTTTTATGATGAAACAAGTCTCCAAATACAAAAGTTAGAGGAGAAGCTAGCTCAAGAAAATGAGATATTGGAACAAAGAGTGAAAAACATTCAGAAGAATAGATCACAAACGTCCAAAATGTTTCAAAAATTTCAAGGTCGAAATCCAAATATTGAGCCAATTGATGTAAGATCTCTTCTTGAACGCTTAGACATACCAGCTCTCCTCTCCCAAATAGAGATGATGAAACAATTTCAAGAAAAGAGACAACATCAATTTCAACATTATGTGCCTCCACAACAAGAACAAGGTGTTTACTATCAATCAGATTTTCAACCATCACAACCAATGGTTCAACCAATTGTCCAACATGTACAACCAATACAACCAATGGTCCAATTTCAACAATATGTCCAACCAACTATACAATGTCAACAAATAGTTCAACCAATGGTGGAATATCAACAAGTTCAAGTTCAATCAACATATCAATATCAACAACCAAAACCAAACATTCAAAAACAAAGGTTGTAGCACACACCAACCCAAGTTTCAAACATGTCGGAACAATTGAACCAAGTCCAATATCAAAACATGACATTAAATCAGAACCAACTCCTTGCCAAACAAGTTCAAATTCCAGATACAACCATGTCAAAACCTCAAAAGAAAGGTGGCTTTATTGCAAGGCTCTTAAGGAAACTACCAAGTGAGTTTATTCAGGAAGATCAAGATAATACACTTATGTCTAGCAATGCCTCATCCCCCCGCAAACAAATTGACTCTCCAGTGGCATCTATCCCTACACCTTTAGAAGTTTCACAAGAACCTTCCATATTGTCCTCATTAAACAATACACCTAAGGATGCAATTATCCAAGAGCTATCCATAATTTATTGCCAAGATAATCCAACTCATGATGCACATCCTTATCATGTTTTAGAAATACAAGACCCAATGCCATCATGCACTTTATTGCCATTACCTGTTTTAGAGGACCCCCTTCAAAGTCCCTCTTCCTCATGTTCAAGCATTGATTCCTTGCCAGAATCCATCACAAATGTTCAAAGTGCATTTCCTTCATGCCAAAGCATTGATTCCTTGTCAGAATCCCCCAGGCATATCCGAAGTCCAACCCCATGTCAAGAGGATAATTTAGAGCACAAAGAAATGAGTCCTAAAGCAAATCAAGGTCAAGATCCTGAAACCTTATCATCCCATCCAATTGTTGACCAGGACCCCATCTTCCTAGAAAATCATGATGATTCTCCTATTCTTGTCCATCCTATCCAAAGTCCTATTGACATTCCACTCCCCGAGCAAGATCAAGATATTCTAGTCCATCCAATCCCAAATGATCCCATTCCATTTCATGAACACGATGTCCTTTCAAATCCCATTGACATTCCACTTCCTAAACAAGATCAAGATATCCCTTCCATTCTTTCTGACGATCCCATTGAAAGTCAAGAGAAAAGCACCTTTAAAGAAGATTCTAATGATCTTCCTCCTTGTCAAGATCAAATCATTCCTTCAGATCCTCCACAAGATCCACTTGTCCCTCCATCTCCACATCCTAATCCCGCATATCCACTCCAAGATCGCATTTCTTTTGATGATCCCGTTATTTCTCCCATTCCATCTCTTGAAGAGCCTATCATTGAACCATGTCCACTACACAATCCTAGTCCCCCTCATGATCTTGATACCCCTCATGATTCTAACATGTCAGTGCAAGATGTTCATGAACCCTCGACATGCATAATGGGTTCTTCCACTTTGGTGCAATCCAATCCACTTCAAGATCTCACTATTTCTCTCATATCACATCCACCTCATAATGAACTCGCGTCTTCTTCCCAAAGAAAAGAGTTTCCTACAAGTCAAGATATTCATAAAGGCAAAGGGGTAGACCTTCACAAGCAAGAACCCCTCCATATCAAAGAATATACTAATGGTCATGGCTACAGAGCTCACACTGAAGGCATTGGTATCCCTTCAAAGTCAAAATCCAAATGTCCACCTTCCCCATCATCGCTTCCATCCATTCTAGGTCCCTATATCCCTCCATCTCCTATGCAACATCAGCAAAGGCACACATCTTGGAGAACCTTCCATCCATCCCACATGCCTCCATATCATTCCCATCCACACCAACATTCATTCCCTCTTCCAAGCAATTTGGATGCCAAGTATAAGCATCATAAGTCTAGCAATCCACTTGTATTCAAAGATCAACATGTCCAATCTAATCGACATGTCAAAACAAAGAACAATATGATCTATAAAGAAAAAGAAAAATACAAAAGGCCACAAAGGCCCACTGAGCAAAATAAAGCAAAGTCAAAATATATATGGGTTCCTAAATCCCTTGTGCAAGAAATGCACTCCAAGGAACCACAAAAGCATGAAAAATCAAAAACCATGTGGGTTCCTAAGCGGCTCCTTGAAGAACAAAAGGAAACATCCAACTTGGCATCCAAAATTTCTATTCCTCCATCCAAACCTCTCAAATTTGTTCCTCCATCACCTTCTTCATCCATTTTGGGCCCTTATGTCCAAAAATCCATAGCCTTTCCTCCATCCAAATCTCACAATCTGAGATCCATTTTTCCTCCTTCAGTCCATCACCCCTCAAGGTGTGTGCCAATGTCGATCTTGCCTTCATCTCCATCCACTGAAGCCCAATTCTTTCAATACCCTACCTATTATCCAATGCATATTTTCCATCCTTCGATCCCTTTGATCCCATCCTTTGCATAAATCCTTGCCTTAGTTTCATCTCTTTTTCCATGTCCTCATCCTACCAACGTCTTTGAGCATACTTTTAAAGGTCATGGTCCATTTTTTTTTTTTCAAGGCTACTATCCAAACAAAAAGACACTTGAGTCCTTCTTCCATCCCCTATCATGTGTCCATCTTCTATTGAAAAAGTCAAAATAGAAAAAAAAAAAAAGTGAAAAAAAGAAAGACAAAAGAAAAAAAAAGTAAAGCAAAAATAATTCACCCACTAGTGAAAACCTGGCAAACAGGCGCCTTGGGCAAGTACCATGGTGAAAACCTGGCAAACAGGCATCATGCGTAATCTATGAACTTCTTGCACACCACACTTGGGGGCAGGTTTCCTCCTTCATATCCTATTGCCCTTCATTATCCTATCATACCATGTCATTACCCTTCATATCCTATTGTCCCTCATGTCCATTTCCTCTTTCCACCTTTGATCCTGACAAGGATGAGAATCATCATGAGCATCACGCATCTTGTTTGCAGCTTTTAGTCTATCATAGCTTTTGGTCATTTATCCATTTGCTTATTATACCCTTTCATCCATATTCCCTATCTTATTGCAACCTTCAGTCCATGTCCCTTATCCATTCTTGGTCTTGCTTATCCTATCCATATCTTATCACTATCCATACACTCTTTTTCTATCTCTTGATCTTGATCTGACATAAGGACACAAAATTTAAACATGGTTTCAAAACACCTCTTGACATGTCCCTGAGGCCATGTTCTTGCTTTACATTGTCATATCCAGTTTCTTGTCCCATCACGCAATAGCCCTTGGAAATTGCATCCGTATTGTCTCCATAATAAAAAGCCTTTGTCTTCCTTCTATCCACCATCATTTCAGCAAGCCTATTTATTCACCTATCATATTCCTTGCCTTGCTAGACACTAGGGGCAAAACTCATACACATTGAAAAATGTCCTGCAAAAAATCCTAAAAAATTGAAAAATGTCCTTAGAAAAATCCTAAAAATTGAAAAATGTCCTGAAATAATCCAAAAAAATTAACTAAAGTCCTGAAAAAATTCATCAAAAATCGAATAATTGTCCTGAAAAAAATTCATAAAAATCGAATAATTGTCTTGAAAAAAATTCATAAAAATCAAATAATGTCCTGAAAAAAGTCATAAAAATTGAAAAATGTCCTGAAAAAAATCTCTAAAAATCAAATAGAGTCCTGAAAAAATGAACAAATTTTTTTTTATAAAACTCACAAAAACATGCATTTTTGCAATAAAGTATTCCCTTTATGCATAGACAAATCACTGAGCATTCATCCAACGACACTCGCAATCCATTTCACACTGTGCTTTAATGAAGTCATGCGTTAATAGATGAACCTTTTCAATCAAACCAAGCATTCAAATTGATCAAAATTTTCTTATCAATCGAATATCAGTATCAAAATCATTTGTCCTTGTTACTACTATCATGGGTCTTATACAGGGTGTGGTATACTCGAAACCAGACTGTGTCCTGTCTTAGACGGGGTACCACATGTCCTGAAACCAAATAGCATGATCGTCCTATCAGCACTTTCAACTTTTGACAATGAAGATCAAGATATTTGTTTGATTTGTTTGAATTTGCGCATCTTATCTTTTTCTTGATTTATCTTCAATCATGTTCCTATGTTGCTCGATGATGTCACCGAGTGATTTAGAGTGACCGGGATGGCTCATGGTCCCTTTCTTCTTTTGATTGTGATTGTTGTTTGTCTGTGATGTGTCTGTCTTTTGCAAAAAGGGTTGCATTTCAGCTCTGGCCTTCAATGCCATGATGCTACGCATCCATTTTGCTACATAAAAATAAAGGTTCTCACCTACAAAGTGCATTACTGAAAGCAAGTTTTCTTCGTCTCTAACTCTCCCCTATCTCATTTCTTCTTACTAACATTTCTTCCATCAGTCCAGATAGTCAGTTCGGTCTAGTGCTCCGATATCCAAACACATATGCTGTATCCTGCATTCATTGGTTAGTACATTTGCATTCCATCACATATTACATCAAGCATTTTATCCATTTCATATTATAAATACATCAAAAATACATAAAAATACATCTATACATGTTCATAAACAAGTACATAAGTCATCCATACATAGCAAAATAACTACAAATCATAACATATTGCATCCCATCATATCGATGCATTTCGTATCACATATCATAATAATATCGGAGTACAAAATCGGACTGTCTGTCCTAAGTATGGCCCGCAGGCTGACTACATAATGTCCACTGTCTGTCATAAGGAGCACGTACCTCTATCACTAGGTGCTCCCTCTGTCCTCCTCATCCCTGCCATGTCTCACAGATGATGTCCCTCCTAGTCCTGGCTGTGGTGGTCTCATAGGTCCACTCACCCCCATGCTGCTCAATGACCTCCGAGAGTGTGACCTGCTCTCTGTCCTCGATCGTGCCCGATATGAAGGTGCTCTCTGCTCCAGTGGAACTGCACTCTCATATAGTGTCCTCCAATACAGTCTCTCCTCTCCGATCTCTACCAGCATCTGTGCCATCTCCCATGCACTGGCATCCCTAATCGACCCAATGAACTCAGTGACTCTCTGTCCCTCTCATTGTGCCTGAGCTATTGCTGTATCTCGAGCTGGTGTGAGTCTGGATATCTCCGCTCTGAACTGCTCATGTTGTCTCTGCAATGTCACAATATAATCCTGCTGACTTGCTATGGTAGCCCTGCACATGTCCATCTCCTCTGTCCTAGTTGTCTTTGTCTCTATGGGAATATCCTGCAATGTCTCCTGATCAGCTGAGTCTGGCTCATCATCATCCTCCCCACCATCATCTCCGTCATCATCCTCCCCACCATCATCTCCCTCATCCCCGTCTCTGTCATCCTCATCATCCTCATCATCCTCGTCATCCTCATCATCTCCCTCCTCCTCTCCTGTGAGTGGGAAGTCCTCCTATCTCCTCGGTACTGGAATATCAGGATCAGTCAAAGGCACTGGCCGTCATTGTGCAAACCATATCTCATCCTCCTCTATCATCCCGACATCCACCACATCTGACCTTCAATCCGACTATCTCTGCTGTAACTGTGCAAAGTCAGCATATGCTATGTGTGGCTGAATCATACTACCCCACTGACTCATCTCTTTGTGAGATCGGGCAAAGCATGCTATCCTCCTAGGTACATCCTGCGTCTCTCCAAACTGTCGTCTGACTCTCTCTGGCAGGTACATCTCAATCACTCTCTGGTGATTCACTGGTCACCCAATCAGGTATCTCTCCTGTCTGCAATACGGTAGCTCATCAATATCATCTGACCATCCGGGGCAATCTCGATATGGCCTCCATATGAACTCTCTCAGTCTGTCTAGCTCATGTCGCCAGTACAATATGTATCCAAACGGACCCTGTCTCAGTGCTCCACCATAGCTATACACATATGGTCGGTGTGGTACATTCTATCTCTCTGTAATCGGTCGACATATGGCTATGTGCTCAAATGCCCATACCTGAAGCAATGTGACTTCACAACTCAATGTCTGCACTCCTTGATACGCTATCTGATGCAGCTGAAAATATAGCATAGCCAGTAGACATGGTCCCCATGCATACACTATCCCCTCTGTCGCCATCCTCTCTAGCACTCTTCCCCATCCAATAGGGAATCCATGTCCTCATCTGTCACCTGCTAGAAGACATGATATCACAACTACTATCACCACATATCGTCAGTCATACTCAGACGCCATGCTCTCCCAACCGATCTCCCTCTCGACGATGTCTAGATCATCTGTGTCGCACTCAAATAGCCTGCACAATGCATCTCTCCCTATCATTGGGTCATACTCTATCATCTCTCCATGTATCGGAATGCGGAGGATGCGCCATACATCCTCTAGAGTCACTGTCGCCTCGCCAGTCGCCAAATGGAATGAGGAGGTCTCCGAATGCCATCGCTCTGCCAATCTGGTAAGAAATCCTGTGTTTGCCCTAATCTCGAGCATGAATGTGACATAGTATATCCCCAGTCCTGCTAAAGTATCTCTCTCTGTGCTCCTAAGTCTATGTCGTAGCATGAAGCAATCTGGTCGGTTCTCCCGCGTGATCAACGGATACTGTCGACTCTGCATCACAATTGGGGCATCTTTTTGTCAGTTTTAGGGTTTGCTCCTACGGGTTGCATTTCCTCATTTTCATGACCAAATTAGGGTGTTTTTCATCTAATCTGATCTATCCTACCTATATTCCCCCTTTTCAGATCATTTGCATGTCATTTTGACCAAAATTAGGGTTTGTCTTGCACACTTGCGCCTGTGTCAGGAAACCTGCGCCTATGTCAGGTAACTTGCACTTGTGTCTCCTTACACAAGCACAAAACACCTGACACAAGTGCAAGATTCTCCCTGCACAAGCGCAGGAGTCTATTTTTGCAGTTTCCGTGGGCCTCGCAATGTCCCGCAAACATTTAAAATTCATGAAATTGAAAACATGGGTTTTTGAGATCCATACTGCGGCTCCTGCATTGTTCGGTCATCTAAATGTGCGTACACATTCTCCAAGGTGATCATTAGAATGTTCGCCATCTCTCTGCAAGTGTCCTTGTCCAGAGTAACAAATTCTCCTCTTTAGCTAGTGCAAATGAGCAATTTTCACCCTCTTGGTCTCATTTATAGCTCTTTGTCATTGCATATATGGATGTGTGTCCTCTCCATCTTATGTTGGTCACGGTCTTGTGCACCTTACATTGCTTGTCCTTCATGCATCCGATCTCCGATTGTCAGTCTGTTCGATCCTATCATTTTTATCGATCAATTGGCCTCTTTTCCGCATGTTTTCGGCCAATTCCTTGAGGGGGCATGCATATGTCATTATCATTGTTTGGGGCATTTCCATTATTGTTCTTTGAAACAACGCTTAAAATCGCATTGTCTCAAAGAGGGGCAAAATGTAGACACCTAAAAATGGTTAACGCTTGCGGAGTCATACTTTAACATTTGCGCATTGCCTCATTTTAGGTTTTTGCGTCGCATTAACATTTCTCCTATGTCACGTGCTTGATTTTTATCATTTGTGAGCATCGAGTCATTCTTCTACATTCTTCATTTATCTCGTCTTCGAATTTGGTCTTGTCGACAATAATCTTCAGTCATGATTTTGGTCGATCTTTGTCCTTGTCAATCTTGTCATATTGCGATCGATTTGTCATCGATCCTTGTCCTTTTAAATCATGTCAATTTGGTCAATTTGTCATTGATTTTTGTCAACCAACCTCAATCAAATCATTTATCAACACTGGTCATTTATGAATTCAAAATCATGATCAAATCGATATCAACTATTCTTTGTCAAGACCTAATTGTCATCCTTGCATTTCTAATTCATCTTCCAAGGTTTTATGATTTATTCATTTAATCTTGTTTGGTATTTTCCCTCTAGGTTAAATAATTTATTTATTTATCCTAAGTCTTCTTGTCACAATTAAATGTTTATTTAATTGGCTAATTAATTTTCTCCTATTTTTGTAAATTAATTAATGAATGAGAAATTATTAATTAATTTACCTATTTTTCATCAATTTCATAATTTCCAAGTCATTATTTCGAATTTAATTTTCTAATTTCTCCTAAATGTCTATTTCTATTTCAAAATCTTGTCATAAGTCCTTGCATAGCAATTTGTCATAATTTGTCATAAATTGTCATAAATCCTTACATAGCAATTTGTCATAGACATGTCATAATTTTTCTATTCTTGATTTGAATTTCCATTCGAATCACTATCATGCTAATTTGATCCATTTCTCCAATTTATCTATAAATTGGATGATCTTCGTCAATCAAGGCTAATTAATAATTAATAATTGGTAATTAGGCTATCGAATCTATGCTTCTAGTACTCTTCATCAATAATCAATATCCATCTTGCTTTCAATTGTGTGTGTGCACTTGTAGGTGAGATCCACAATCCAACCATTTGAAGAGGAAAGAAGAACAATGGAGCCACATGAAGGAGTGTTCAAGTCATGTCTATGGTTTGCATAATCTTTTGTTTTTGAATGCTTTTATCTCATGTCTCTATTAAGTGTTGTTTAGGATAGATTCATTGCAATGATTGCATTGGTGATTGAGCTATTACGTTTATCTTGTTTGTGATGATTTCCTACTTCCTATGCTACAGAATGCATTGAATGAATAAAAGCATTATTTAATGAAGGAAGTTGATGAGCTAGAGGTGATTAAATGATTGGTAAGCCATGTATGAATATTGTTAAAGAATCTATGGCAATGAAAGATCAACAAGAAGATCTACAACTCAGATTGAACTGCAATACCCTAGCACAAGTTCCAAGGAGAAAATGCAAGTTCCAAGGTGAGGTAAAATGTTTTCAGAATGAAGGATACATTGAACTTGGACAAGACTGAAGATCTGATGGCTATGATTGATGATGGGAAATGTGATCAAGGAGATTAAGCGGTTAGAAGATTGTTTATAAATAAGGAACTGTTGATAAACAATGTATGCGGGCAAGTGTATGCACAGGGATGCTACATAGTGATTACCAAGCATAGAAGTTTGAATACCTGTTTTAATAACAGAGTATAGAGCCGAGCAGAAGGACAAGATAAGTCCTATGAATAGATTGTATTGAGAAAATAAGAATCTGCTTCAGCATTTTTAGATGTGAAGTTGTAGACATATTTTTATTACTGTTATTTTGTGAAGTAGCAGAAAATCTCTTAATTGAGTGGACTTAACAGTCTTAATTGTAAAATCCTCTAGCAAGGTGACATTCTTATTGAGTGTTTGAAATCCTTTAACAAGGTCACTTCTAACAAGGTGAAGATCCTAATAGATCTGTTGGAAATCCCTTAACCAGGTCGCATCTAGCAATGTGTTTGTAATCTTTAACAGGATTTGCTTTTAACCGAGCATACTCTAGAAGAGTATATTTCTTAGTGGGTCCGAAATCCCACAATGGTTTTTCCCTATTTGGGTTTCCACATTAAATCTGGTGTTATATGTTATGTGATCTTATATGTTTATGGGTCTACATGCTTTACTATTTGTCTGATAAGGTTATCGAGGTTGAATCTGTTGTTTTTATTGAAGATTAAGGTTGAATGATTCACCCCCCCCTCTCATATTGTTAGCTTGGCATCTGTACTAATTATACTTGCTTCAGAACTATCAATGGCATCTATCTGGTATGCATTATCCATGCTGGATTGGTGTGGTGATGCTACTACTCTGGAGGAGTAGTTAGCCTTTTGATTTAGTGGTTTATGATTTTTCTTTCATATTTTTGTCAGATTTCTGGCATTGATGCCAAAGGGGGAGAGATATTCATGTGAAAAAATATAAGGAGTTATATATATTAAAGGGGAGAGATACTTATGTGTAGCATAGAGCTTAACAAAGATATCAGTCAAAGGGGGAGAAGTTATTGGCACTAAGAGGAGGAACATAATTTGAGATTGGTTGAATCCCATTGGGGGAGTTTGGTTTAGGCATATGGATGGTTAATTGGTATAAATATATTTTGTTCGGAACTTATCTTTTATTATTGCTACATTTCTTGTAAGAATGGTGAATTAATTCATGTGGTTAGTTTCCTTGTATCATTTTATTCCACATGATATGTGTGTTCGCATTATTTAGTAAGTGTGACATGTTCTTAAATCTTAGTTTATTGTGTATTAAGTTCTAGTATATAGAATTATCTAGTTATGAATTTGATGGTTTGTGTCCTAACCAAAGATAAACAACAATAAAAAAATGTTATCTATTAATTTAAGCTTTTTTATTCTTAAAGTTTAATGGTTTTTGGTTGGGAAGGGGGAAGGGTATATATATATTAGTTAGTGAACATTAGATGGTTTTTGGTTGTTATAAAAAAATAGTATAATAATGCCTGCTTATTGACTAGAAAGGCTAGGGTTTGTGTCCTAACCAAAGACAAACAACAATTAGCGGGCATTATTAATTCTCCACCATGATCTGATCTCAAACATTTAATCTTCAATCTTGTCTAATGCAAATCCATGCATCTTAGTTCTCATCAGGAGGGGAAATCACCCCTAACTTCGATCTGATATGCTCAAAAGTATCTTTAGGCAAAGGCTTCACAAAGATATCTGCAATCTATTCTTTTGTAGATACATACTCTAGTCTGACTTCTTTCTCATTCACCTTCTCTCTCAAGAAATGAAACTTGATCAATATATATGCTTTGTTTTGGAATGCAACACCAAATTTTTTGAAATATTGATAGCACTTGAATTATCATAGTATATAGTGATAGGCTCATCATAAATAATTCTTATATCCTTCAACATCTGCTTCATCCAAATTACCTGAGTACAATTTCTAGTTGTAGCAATGTATTCAACCTTTGCCGTAGATAAAGAAATAGCATTTTGCTTCTTACTTGCCCAAGAGACCAACTTCTTACCCAAAAAGAATGCACCACCAGTAGTACTCTTTCGGTCATCAATATCACCTACCTAATTAGCATCTGTAAAAGTACTCAAAGTAAAGTCATCATTCTTAGAATACCACAAACCAAAATCAACTGTCCCTTTCAAATATTTGAATATCATTTTTATAGAAATAACATGAAATTCCTTAGGATCATCTTGAATTCTAGCAACATGACACACAACATTCATTATATCAGGTCTAGTTTGAGTCAAATACAACAAACCACCAATCATAGATCTATATATGGTTTGATTAGCTTTCAAAGAATTATCATCCTTGATCAGCTTACATTCGGTCACCATAGGTGTACCAATTGGTTTAGAGTCTTCAAAACCAAATTTCTTCAGCAGTTCCTTCACATACTTAGAATGAGATATGAAAATACCTTTATCCAATTGAGTAATTTGCAATCCCATAAATAGTCTCATCTCACCAATCATAGACATCTCAAATTCATTTTGCATCTCGTCAGCCAATTTCTTACATAGGCAATCACTTCCTCCAAAGATAATGTCATCAACAAAAACTTCAACAATAAAAATGTTATTCTGATCAATCTTGAAATAAAAATTATTGTCAATAGTACCTTTATTGAATCCAAGCTCCATCAAATACTTATCCAATCTGGCATATCAAGCTCTAGGGGCTTGCTTCAATCAATACAATGCTTTCGTCAACTGGCAAGTCATGTCCTTTTCATCTATTAGCTGAAATCCATCCGGTTTCTCAATGTATACTTCTTCCAACTCACCATTAAGAAAGGTTGATTTGACATCCATCTAATAATCCATGAAATCTTTGTGAGTAGCATATGCAATAAATAATCTAATAGCTTCTACCAAAGCAAAATTCTCTTCATAATCAATTCCTTTCATTTGTGAATAACCCTTACACACAACTCTAGCTTTATTTTGAACAACTTCACCCTATTCATTCAACTTATTCCAGAATACCCATTTAGTTCCAATTACATTTTTATTCTTAGGTCTAGGAACAAGAATCCATGTATTATTTTTCTCAATCTGATTCAATTCTTCTTCCATAGCTTTAATCCAATTTTCATCTTTACATGTTTCATCAACATTCTTAGGTTCAATCTTAGAAATCAAATAAATTTCTATAGCAAGTCTTCTCCTAGTCATCACACCTTTATTCTTATCACCAATAATCTGATTTTTAGAATGATTTAACCTCACATACCTGGGAGTTTTGGGATTTTCTTGAATTTTAGGCTCTTGAACTGTTTCTTCTACACTCACATATGCACCTTCATTCTAAGGCTTTTCTGGAGAAATCTGAAATTGACTTTGGGTCTGCACTTGCTTTCCTTTATCTGAACTAGCATCCTTGTCATCAGAATCATATCCACAAGATTTAATTTGTCTCACATTATCTTCAACAACCTTCACATTAGCACTTTCAACTATCTTTATCATTCTTTTATTATAACACCAATAGGCCTTACTTTTAGTAAAATAACCAAGAAAGATTCCTTCATCACTTCTAGCATCAAACTTTCCAAGATCTTCATCTCTTTTGATATATCATTTACTACCAAAAATTTTGAAATATCTAACAGTAGGGGCATGACCAAACCATAACTCATAAGGAGTCTTACCAGTATCACCTTTGATATTTACCTGGTTAAGAGTGTATACTGCAGTACTCATAGCTTCTCTCCAATACACATGCAAAACAATTCCTTCAATCATCATGGTTCTAGCAGCTTCTTGAATTGTTCTATTCTTTCTCTCCATAACACCATTCTGTTGTGGTCTCCTATGAGAAGATAACTGTCTCTTAACTCCATGCTCTTCACAATATACATTAAACTCACTGAAAGTGAATTCTCCACCTCTATTGGATCTCAGACACTTTAGCTTCAATCCAATATCATTTTCAACTCTAGCCTTGAAAATATTGAACTTCTCCAATGCTTCAGACTTCTCCCTTAAGAAAGTAACCCACGTCATTCTTGAATAATCAGCAATCAGCAACATGAAATACCTGTCACCCTGCAAGCTTCTTACACTAGAGGGACCACAAAGATCAGTATGCCCAAGATCCAACAATCCATTAGAATTATATTTTTTTCTCTTATAAGTAACTCTTGTATGCTTCCCTAATTGGTATTCCTTACATAAATGATTAGAAGGATTTATTAACATCGGTAGATCTCTTACTACTTGAGTAGAACTTATCTTCACCATGCAATCAAAATTTACATGACACATCCTTTTATGCCATATCCAACTTTCATCAATCTAAGCAATCAAACAAATTTTACCACCAATATTCAAGTGAAATATATTACCTTTAGTCCGTGTACCTTATGCAATCTCAGTTTCAGAGCTACTTGAGATCTCACATTTGTCATTCTTGAATTGCAAGTTATATCCCTTATCAACCATATGACAAAGACTAAAAATATTATGCTTTAAACCTTCAACATACAATACATCATCAGTATTGTGCTTACCATCAACATAAATAGAACCTCTACCATGGATTACACAAGCTTTATTATCACCAAACAACACAAATCACATATCTCAAAATGCTCTACTCTCCTAGAGAGTTTTTCACATGCTTCTCTCCCCCTTTTCCATCAATACCAAAGGGGGAGATTGTTGGACATTGGTTGATATGTTTTTATTGATGTTAGCGTATGGGGAGATTGTTGGGAATTTTGCTAGAATAATGTCAATATATTCTTCTATGTATTCCAATGTTGCGGTTTGGTTGAATGAGTTGGTTTAGACTGTGTGTTACAGATGAGATGATACAGATTTAAGGGTTTCCAGTATGTTGTCTATAGATGTTTCATTCCCATTTATAGAGGTCTACATGTTGTTTTGATTGAGTTATGAGATCCGATATTGAGGATGTTATTCAGTTGTTCATGTTAATCGGTATTCTGGTTTATGCTCCATATTGCTCTAGAATTGTAATATCTTTTGTTGTGGATGTGTGGGATGTGTCATGGATGTTGATGTGTGTCCTCAGTTTGATTGGTTCATGATTTGTAAATCTACAAGCGAATCTTTTAGGTTGACAGTTAGTTATGATGATGTTCTTGAGCTCCGATAGAAAGATAATGTTGATTCTAGTACTCCAAGTCATTGTGGTTGTTGTGGTGCAATTCACATTGCTTGTGAATATCTTTAGATTGTGTTCTATGTGTATTTTTGGTCCGCATTGATTATTTTGTGTGTTATTGAAGATTTTCTTTGTATGGTGATGTTCCTCATGTTATGCGACATTCTTGATGTTGTAACATGTTGTGGATGATCAAAGTGTAATTGTTGTAGGTGTTGTGTGTTTGTGGTATTGACTTGGGTCCATACTATGTCTTAGCCGACATTGTTTTGGTATGCGTGCATTATTGTAGCATGTGAGGTTATTATTTTGTTATTTGTGTTGAGGGTTTAGCTGACCTTGAAATATAGGTTGATGACTTGTATAAATAAATTTAATAATCATGTAATATGTGTGTCTGCGATCTTTGAGAGTGTGTATGATTGAGTTTTAATTTGATCTTTTGGAAGTATGAAGGAGAGAAGAGAAGTGTTGCAGAACAGACAGCGTGCTTAACTGGAACTATACTCAGGCATATGGAGATATTATTTTCACAGTTCATGTAATCCATATTATTGTTCAAATTTTTTTGTAAGTCAATGAGACTTCATGTAAGGTAGTGATCTTTCTCTAAAGGTTGTAGCCTTTATGGGTTTATTATTTGAGCAGTGAGCTCTAATAAATGTGCTTAAATGCATGTGCATTCCCTATTGTAATATTTCATTTACTCCTAATAGGGTATTATCTCATTGTGGGTAGGTTCCTACCGTGGTTTTTCCCTTAACTGGGTTTTCCACGTCAAATTTTTTGGTGTTATGTGTGTTATATTACATCAATTGTCTAAGTCACATCAGGTCACTTTGATTCACTTACTTAGACTTTATCTTGTCCAAGTGACCAACTGATATCAACAGTCACACTTTGACTCGACCGGGGCAATTAAACCAATTGCACCAAATTGTTCAACCAATTTTAATCAATTGTATAGAATCAATCAAAAGTACACACCACATTTGCACCATATATTTTGCCTAACCTAAAGGTACTCACTGACTTGTTTCTTCATTTTATCTCCGATTTATTCTATTTTTTCACTAGTATTGCTAAATTCTTCTCTTCTATCACCCCACCAATTTTCATTCTTTTTGAAGAGATTGCCCGATTTTTTGAAATTTTTGGCCCATCTCTCGAGGGGGCATACCAACCATTAAATTAACATTTATGGGGCATATTTCTTCACACCTATTTTTCTTTTCTTTGAAACGACGCGATAAACCACACCGTCTCAAAGAGGGGCAAATGTAGTCACATAAATCTGTCCAGTTTAATTAAATAAATATTCGCTATTTATTTGATTAAAAATCCACTATTCATCAGTTAATTAAATTAACATTTAATTAATTTATCTTCAAATATTCTCCTATTAATTAAATCAATTATTCAATTTATTTCAATTAATTCATTAAACCAAATTCACAATCAATTAAATAAATAAATCCTATTTATTTAATTTAATCCCCTTTCTTCTTTTAAATAAATAATTAAAAACATTTATTTAAATCATTTAACCCCCCACTTGCATTTTCCTACAAATGTAAGTTGCAACCACAAGTTGAAATAAATAAATTTTATTTTAATTTAAATTCTATTTTTCCTCACCCACCAAACCCACTTGCAATCCTAACCCCCTTCTAGATTCTTCTAAACCCCTTTCTAAATTAGCCTAACCCATCCCCTAATTATTGTCACATTCCTAAGAAACTTGAAGTCACTTCTCAAAGACTCCAAAGTCTTGGAAAAGCATTTAATGCTTTATGTGTCCAACAAGCTAACCTCTAAAGTCTTCCAAACCACTTAATGGTTAAATCAACTTGCACCCATGGTTAAAGACTTTAACCCATAACTCAACCCTCATGTGACCCATGTGTCTCCTCAAGCATTTATTGCTTTGACCATGGTTATCCCTTTAACCTTTGCACAAGAGTTTATCCATTGGATAAAAGCATTATTCTTTGGATAATGAATTTATTCACTCCACCCAACCTTGACCTTAACTCCCAAGTTAACTCTCAGGTCATGTCAAGCATTTAATGCTTATTCCCTCTCCTCTCAACTCATCTCATGTTGACACTTGTCATCCTTGGATTGGGTTGAAAGCCCTCATATGGATTGAATATCATTCAATCCTGACCCTTGTTGAGATTACTCAATCTCAACCATCCATTGCTTAATTTTTCCTATAAATAGAGTCAATTTCTTCATAATCCAGATCCTGAAAACTTGTATGCATTTACATTATAGCCATTTTTAGAGAGCATTAGATAATCAATCATATTCACTCTTTGGTTTTAAAATAAACACTAGCTAATTGGATAATCTCTTATTTTAGCTCTTGTTCACATTTGCATAACATTTTAGATTAATCATCATTTCAATATTGAATCTTCATAAGGCATCCATAGTGCAAAAAGCTGCTGAGAGCTACACTAATTTGGAACTTGGAGAGGAGAGGAACAAGGGAGAAGGAGCTAAGAGCATGGTAGAAGGAATTTGGAGATGCCTTGTTGTATTTGCTTCCATAGTTAAATATTTCATCATGTTTTTAGTGTCTCTTTTGGTATGCTGCTTAGGCTAGTTTTTTGGTTGATTAACACTAACTTTTATCTTTGTTTCTTGTGTTTTTGTGTGTTATACGACCACGGGCTTTAGTCTAACATTGTCCATTTTACAGAGCATCACCAATATTTCCTCTTTTTTCTATGTGTAGATTGCAAGTGATCAGCTATATTTGTAGATTCAGACTCCATTCTCAAAGGTGAAAAAACCCTTTTTGACGTGCAGATTTTTCGGAGGACTGTGTGCACTTTCTATACGGTCTTGTCAAATTTTGCCCAAATTTTCAGGGGAGCTTCGTCTCAGCCTTTTATTGCTAATTCCAGGAGCATAGCTTCATCCCGCATTTCTATCTCAATTTATAATCATTTCTTTGTCACTTTTACACTTAGTCTTAAATCACACAATTCAACCTATTGCATTCTAAAAGAGGGGTTACTTTCACTTTCCAAATTCATTGTCTATTCACTTAGCATTCAATCTCTTGAGATTGGATCTAGTGAATTCTCCCCCTTCTTTTAAATGTAATGTGTGTGAGAGGTTGAAGACAATCTTTTATGAAACTTTCACTCCTCTTGAGGAGAGAAAAACTTTCCTCTTGACTTCTCCATCATCCTTTTGCACCACATTACAACCTTATTGGTTACATTTTATATCTTGTGAGTTGTACGCCTTTGGGAGTTTATTCTTTTTGTACTTTTATTGCATGAGAGCCCTTTTGTGTTTGTCTCTTTGGTTATTAGTGTTAGCTTAGGTTTAGAGTATGTGTTGGGACCTTGTGTCATCTCTTAGCACAAGGGGTGGTTCCTTTGGTTCCACATGGTTGGGTGGTTGGTGATTTTTAGCCATTGGGATGTTCTCTTGGATTCTTCTTGCGTGGATGTGGATTATGGATTTACCTTCTAGCAGATTTATGTAATGAATATGAGGGAATCATGTAATTTAATATTCTTGTATGCAATAGTTGAAACATTGTATTAGGAAGAGCTTTGCTCATGATGTATTTGATGTAATTGTGAAGGTAGTAGATGAAATTAAGGATTATGTCATGGATTGAAATGAGACTATATGATGTATCTTAATGTACCTATAAAATAAAAGGAAATGAATTTATGTACCTTAGAGTTGTAATGGATTCATAAAGGAAAAGGAGTAAATTTGTAATATGATTTAGATGTCTTAGTTGAAAAAGGTATTCTTTTGGTATGATTAATATGTAAATTAATATGTGAAGGAACCTTAATGAATGGGTTAGTATTAATAAGAATGTTAGATAATATGAATATAAGAATGATTCATGTAGATGCATTGGTAGAAAGGAAATTATGCATTGTGTGTAAGGGATTGTTAAGTAAGAAGATTGAATTAAGATTATTTCATTATGAATTGGAATTAATAATTAAGGAAATGATCATGTTAGGAATTTAGATGAATTTGAAGAATGGTTAAATGGATAAGTAAAGATGGAATTTATCTATGCATTAGAATTGCATTATCATGAAAATGAATAAGAGCATGTAGTTAGGAAAGGATAGATTAAATCACATTTGGATTTCATGTATAAAATGAATGTAGGATAAGGGGTTGTCTTGCATTTAAAAGGAAGAGTTTATCTTGCTAGTTGAAAGATAGAATAGTATGCATTTAATATTGGATAAATAATATAGTAGGTTGCATATCTTTGATAACTTAATAATGAACAACTAGTACCAAACCGGTACTGAGAGGGGGGGGTGAATCAATACAGACAAAAATACAGTCCTAAACTGGTTTGACAACAGATACTTCAAATGACTGATAAACAGTGACTCTGGTTTGAAACAGAGTGCAACTGGTAAAACCCAGAACAACCAAAACAATCATAAACCGGTTAATCACAGCTTCCCTCTTAGCTCAATACTATACTACCATTTCATCCTCATGCATGAACATATAATCTATCATCAGATCTTCATATTGCTGCAAGATCAACATGCATCACCGCTTAACAGAAAACAAACATAATCATCACATGAAGAAAACATCACACTTGACACACATATTTTTCATGTGGAAACCCAACTAGGAAAAACTGCAGTGGGGATGAATACCCACAAGCTACTTTTTGAACTCTTTAGAAGTCTGCTCCGTTAGGAACCTTGTCCAGTTAAAGACAGATACAATAGGTTCTATTAGGAACCGATCCTATTAGGGATCACCCAGTTAAGGGATGGCTACAATACCTGATTAAGGGTTGAACCCTGTTAAAGGTTACCTTGTTAGAGGATTTCAAGAACTCAATAGCTAAAGGATATCAATGACTCAGTAGCCTCGAGTTACCTTGTTAAAGGATTTTCAACAAGCTGGTTAAGGCTACCCTGTTAGGGGATTTCACAACTGTTGAGGTGGTTAAAGATCAACAGGTATATCAATGACCTGATAATAGCACTCAATGCCAAAGCAGATCCACTTAAGCTCCTCTTCACCTTCTGCACTTACACTCTGCAGATATGACTTCTCTCCTTTGGTTTGGCAAGAATCACGTATCTCTTCTCTTGGATACACACACACAACTTTTGCCAACAACCTCTGGAAGAATCACAACATCGACCTTATAGAACAATAAATAGGTCGGTAGCATAAACCCTAAACCCTAAACCCTAAACCTGTTAGGTTAAGGAATTCAAATGGTTCAATCCTAACTGTTGAGCATACAACATTAAATGCAATAGTCTTGATCCAATCTCAAGATATTCTCCATCGTTTGTTTTCCACCAATTTCATGGCGGCTAATAACCCATCACACGTTATCACCGTTTTATAGACTTCACCCATTCTCGAGGTAGATAGGAACAATCTCCCTCATGCAAGATCGTTCACGTGCACAAAGCTTACATGGCAACACAATCTGTTCATTGTTGCCATGCTAACTCATCACACAAAGTCATTGGTTGAGCCACACAGGCTTGAAGCACTCAAATCGGAAACCCTGAAGTTGAGACCACTAACCGGTAGTCATACACTGCTTCCATGTGCCGGTTCCCATAACCTTATACCGGTTCATCTTTAAACAAATATGCTACTTCACTTTGGCACAAATGCCAGTTCACAGTGAATGCCGGTTCACAATGAATGCTGGTTCATAGTGAGTGCCGGTTCACAATGTTATACTGGTTCTTCTTCTCTTCATCATATTGACATCAATGACAACATACAATGTCATTATGTCCACATAATGCCAACAATCTCCCCCTTTGGCATTGATGACAATATACAAAGATATCCCTCTGCTTCACATCTTCTCCCCCAATTGCTGCAGATATCTTCTCCGCTTCACATCTTCTCCCCCTTTGACAACAATGCCAAAGTGGAGGCACAAGCTTCCCTAGTCCATTATGCTACTCCCCCAAAGAAGTAGCATCCTGCAACACATCAGTCCAAAAGGAAATGACTATTGTAATACCTGATTGATGTGGAGCAAGTTCTTTTAGTTCACCTCCTAAAGGGGCAGAACCCCTAATTCACCTCTTAAATACATAAATGTAGTCTTTGGGAGAGGCTTGGTGAATATGTCTGCTAACTGCTCCTTACTGGAAACATGTTCCAGTGCAATCTCTTTGTTTTGAACCTTTTCCCTCAAGAAATGATATTTAAGCTCAAAGTACTTAGTTCTAGAATGTAAAACCGGATTTTTTGAAATATTGATAGCACTTGTGTTATCATAGAATATGCTTACCGGTTCAGATACAGGAAATTTGAAGCCATTTATACACGCTTCATCTAGATTGTCTGAGTGCAGTTCATGAAAGCTGCAACATACTCCACTTTCGCTATAGACTGAGAGATACAACTCTACTTCTTACTCATCCATGAGACCAGTCTACCACCAAGAAAGAATGCACCACCGGTTGTGCTATTCCGATCATCCACATTACCTGCCCAATCAGCATCTGTAAACACTTTCATGTTGAAATCATTGCTATATGGGTACCACAATCCATAGTCAACTGTTCCCTTTAGATACCTAAGAATCCGCTTGACTGCAACCAAGTGGGATTCTCTTGGACTCTTCTAGAACCTTGCAGTAATGCCAATTGCATGTGCAATATCCGGTCTACTGTGCACTACATAATGCAACTTACCAATCATTGATCGGTATTCCTTTTCATCAACCAATGCTGAGTCATCCTCTTTGGATAGTTTACAATCGGTCACCATCGATGTACCAACCGGTTTACTATCCTCCATGCCAAAGGTTTTCAACACCTCTTTGACATACTTGGACTAAGTGATAAAGATTCCATCTTTCATCTACTAAATCTATAGTCCAATAAAGAACTTAATCTCCCCTATGAGTGACATCTCAAACTCCTTCTTCATCTCATCTACAAACTCATGACTCATCTTTTCATCTCCACCAAAGATAATGTCATCAACAAATACTTCACAGATTAGAATCTAATCTCCTTCAATTTTCAAGTAGATATTACTATCTTCACTTGTTCTCTCAAATCCAATTTGCACAAGATGAGAGTGTAGACGTTCATACCATGCTCTAGGTGCCTGCTTTAGACCATATAGGGCTTTATGTAGCCTACACAACATGTCATTGTCTTCTGATAGGGAAAACCCATCTGGTTGCTCTATATGCACCTCCTCTTCAAGTACACCATTTAGGAATGCAGATTTTACATCCATTTGATATACTTTAAATCCTTTAAAGGCTGCATATGCAAGAAGCATACAAATTCCTTCCAATCTGGCTACAGGTGCAAAAGTTTCTCCATAGTCTTCTCCTTATTTTTGGGCATATCCTTTACATAGTAGTCTGGCTTTGTTTCTAATCACCATGCCATCTTCATTCAGCTTGTTTCTAAAAACCCATTTGGTACCAATGACATTTTTATGCTCCCGTCTGGGTACCAAGGACCATGTACCATTTTTCTCTATCTGGTCAAGTTCCTCTTCCATTGCCTTGATCCAATATTCATCTTTATGTGCCTCTTTGAATGACTTAGGCTCAAATTCAGAGATCAAACATGAGCTCTCTCTGACTCTTCTTCTTGTAAGAATTCCAACATCCTTATCTCCTATGATCTGCTTAGGATCATGATTTAGCTTGACATACCAAGGAATGGTCTTAACAGATTCCTCTTGCTTTTCTTCTTCATCCTCATCTCCGTTAGTATCAGCATCTGCATCTACCAGTGTAGGAACACTGTTGCTGGTACTTGGTTGACTGACAACCGGTTCCCAGAAGGTTACAACTGGTTCATTTACTACTTGCTCACTACCAGTTTCCTCAGTTTTCTCAGAGGTTTCATCAACTCTTACATTGATACTTTCCATAATTCTCTGAGTCCTGTTATTAAAACACTTGAGAGCTTTGCTCTTGGTAGAATATCCTAGGAATATTCCCTCATCACATTTTGCATCAAATTTACTCTAGTGTTCACTCCTCTTGATGTAACATTTGCTAGCAAACACTCTAAAGTAGGTAACAACAGGTGTCTTACCGGTCCAATACTCAAAAGGCATTTTATCCTTACCTTTCTTGATGAGTACCTAGTTCATTGTATAGACTACAGTGCTCACTGCTTCTCTCCAAAAGGTGTGAGCTACCTTTCCTTGAATCAACATGGTTCTAGCTGCTTCAACCATAGTCCGGTTATTCCTCTCTGCTAGGCCATTTTGTTGTGGAGTCTGGGGAGAAAATAGTTGCCTCTTGATGCCGTGTTCTTCACAATACTTGTTGAATTCACCGGAAGTGAATTCCCCTCCTTGATTAGTTCTCAGGCACTTGATCCTTTTGCCACTTTCCTTGTCCACTAATGCTCTGAAGGCTTTGAACTTCCCAAAAGCTTCAGACTTATCTTTCAAGAATGTGACCCACATCATTCTTGAGTAGTCATCAATGAGAATCATGAAGTACCTATCACCCTGCACACTTCTAGTTTTCATAGGACCACACAAGTCAGTATGCACAAGATCAAGCAAATTGTCAGCAGTGAAAGGTTTACCTTTAAAGGTTGAGGAAGACATTTTCCCCAATTGACATTCTCTACACAAGGTATTATCCAGTTTGCTTAGCACCGACAACCCTCTAACTACCTTGATCTTACTAGCCTTCACAATGTTGTCAAAGTTTACATGACAAAGTCTCCTATGCCATTTCCAGCTAGCATCAAATTTACCCATAAGACATGTACTTATATTTGCATTTAGCTAAAATAAGTTACCTTTGGTCTGCATGCCGATGGCCACCAGTTCACCATTCTTTCCTTTGATTCTGTACATTCCATTCCTGAATTCCTGAGTTAGACCACTATCATTCAGCTGGACAACACTTAGAAGGTTGTGTCTAAGACCATCAACCAAATATACATTGTCAACACTACTCTTTCCATTCAGAGAGATGGACCCTCTACCTTTGACCATGCATGGTGCATCATTTCCAAAGCGAACCACACCACCATCATATTATTCCAAGGAAAGAAACTTGCTCCGGTCACCAGTCATATGGTGAGAACAACCATTGTCAATGATCCACTCATTGAAATTATCAAACTAGGAGACAAGAGCCTTCTTGTCTGACAGATCTTCCTTGACAACAACAAACACAATGTCTTCATTTTCTTCATCCTCTGATTCCTCATCTATGACACCTTCATCAACTGCCACAAAATAGTTTCTCCGGTTTCCTCCTTTGAATTTCTTGAACCTTTCCGGTTTGTCCTTGTTATCACCATTAGGACAGTTCACATCAATGTGTCCTATCCGGTTGCAAGAAAAACATTTCAAAGGAAGCTTACCTCTGTATTTACCGGTTCCTTTAGGAAGTTTCCTTGCAAGAAGAGCTTTGAACTCCATTAGAAATTCCTCATCATCCATTACTCTGCCTTGTCTAGTTTCAGCACTGGTACTTGCTTCTTTTCCTTTTTTGGATGGTGCAGTAGAAACTTTACAAGCTGATCCAGTCTTTTGAACACTACCATTAAAACTATTTAGCTCATAAGTTGTTAACTTTGCATTGATGGAGTCTAGGGATACTTTAGTCTTGTCTATTGATCTCAGCTCTTGAATAGTAGCAACCCTTATTGCATAGACCAACAATAAGGATCTCAGGACTTTGCTTACCATAGTGGAATCTTCCATTTTACCACCTGCACTCTTGATATCTCCAACAACGGTTTTGATTCTTATACCATATTGTTAAATGGTCTCACCTTCAACCATTTGCATGTCTTCAAAATTCCCTCTAAGGCTTTCTTCCTTAGCTTGTTTTACATGCTCATCATCGCCATAGATATTTTCAAGAGTATCCCATACCTCTTTGGGATTTACCTTATCTTGGACATCAATGAACTCAATGCCGGATAAACTACTAATTAGGGCTTCCATGACTTGCCCATTCTCCTGTATTTCTCTCTTTTGATCATCGGTGAGAGTACCGATAGGGACAACATAGGCATTCTCAACATAGCTCCAGTGTTGAACACCCATGCTTCTGATGACTATCTTCATTCTGTCTTTCCATATACTGAAGTTTTCTTTGTTAAACTTTGGACCTTCCCTCTTCATCATTAGTCTAGGATCTTTACCTCAAGTAGTTAAGCTTATAACATAGAGGACCTGGAGGATGCTCTGATACCAATTGATAACTTAATAATGAACAACTAGTACCAAACCGATACTGAGAGGAGGGGGGGTGAATTAGTACAGACAAAAATATAGTCCTCAATTGGTTTGACAATAGATACTTCAAATGACTAATAAACAATGACTCCGGTTTGAAACAAAGTGCAACCGGTAAAACCCAGAACAACCAAAACAATCATAAACCGGTTAATCACTTAGCTTCCCTCTTAGCTCAATACTATACTACCATTTCATCCTCATGCATGAAAAAATAATCTATCATCAGATCTTCATATTGCTGCAAGATCAACATGCATCATCGCTTAACAGAAAACAAACATAATCATCACATGAAGAAAACATCACACTTGACACACATATTTTTCACGTGGAAACCCAACTGGGAAAAACCACGGTGGGGATGAATACCCACAGGCTGCTTTTTGAACTCTTTAGAAGTCTGCTCTATTAGGAGCTTTGTTTGGTTAAAGATAGATATAATAGGTTATGTTAGGAACCGATCCTGTTAGGGATCACCGAGTTAAGGGATGGCTACAATACCCGGTTAAGGGTTAAACCCTGTTAAAGGTTACCTTGTTAGAGGATTTCAAGAACTCAATAGCTAAAGGATATCAATGACTCAGTAGCCTCGAGTTACCCTGTTAAAGGATTTTCAACAAGCTGGTTAAGGCTACCCTGTTAGGAGATTTCACAACTGTTGAGGTGGTTAAAGATCAATAGGTATATCAATGACCTGATAATAGCACTCAATGCCAATGCAGATCCGCTTAAGCTCTTCTTCACCTTCTGCACTTACACTTTGCAGTTATGACTTCTGTCCTTTGGTTTGGCAAGAATCACGTATCTCTTCTCTTGGATACACACACACAACTTTTGCTAACAACCTCTGGAAGAATCACAACATCGACCTTATAGAACAATAAACAGGTTGGTAGCATAAACCCTAAACCCTAAACCCTAAACCTGTTAGGTTAAGGAATTCAAATGGTTCAATCCTAATCGTTGAGCATACAACATTAAATGCAATAGTCTTGATCCAATCTCAAGACATTCTCCATCATTTGTTTTCCACCGATTTCATGGCGACTGATAACCCATCACACGTTATGACTATTTTACAGACTTTACACATTCCCTAGGTAGATAGGAACAATCTCCCTCATGCAAGATCCTTCATGCACATAAAGCTTACGTGGCAACACAATCTGTTCATTGTTACCATGATAACTCATCACACAAAGTCACCGGTTGAGCCACATAGGCTTGAAGCACTCAAACTAGAAACCCTGAAGTTGAGACCACCAATCGGTATTCATACACTGCTTCCATGTGTTGGTTCCCATAACCTTATGCCGGTTCATCTTTAAACAAATATGCCGCTTCACTTTGGCACAAATGCCGGTTCATAGTGAGTGCCGATTTACAATGTTATACTGGTTCTTCTTCTCTTCATCATATTGACATCAATGACAACATACAATGTCATTATGTCCACATACTAGTTCTCATACCGGTTCACATAATGGTTCACATAATGCCAACAATCTCATGGTTAGAAATTGAATAAAATGCATTAAGCTTAAGTGGGATGTGATTAGCTTGTGAGTAGGATGTAATTATGGTAGTTGAATAAGTAATGGCATTGAAGTACCCTAGGGAAAGATTAATATTGTTTATGTTTATTCCGCTTACATAAATTAATGTGATGCACAATGATGCATGCTCATTATGGTTAATTGGTTAATGAGTGTAATTAAACAATGGAGTTATATGTTGTATTAGTTGATCATAGATGTTAACAAAAAATTTCTCTCCATTAATGCGTTAGTAGTTTAATTTATCTAGGGTATATTGGTGGGAATTACATCTCATATCAGAGCCCATGTTCATACACTCAGTAGTCTTGTTTCATATGAGCCCATTGTGCATGTTAGCATTTAGCATAGGGTAGCCCAACAATTATATCCCTTCTATTTACATTCTTGTTATGGTTTCCTAGTTTGTTATCTTATAGTTTTCTAAGGAGTCACACCATGAGGAGCAACAATAGGATCAACCTAGAGATGATGCGATTCCACAATTGGTGAACGTGCTTCAGGAGATTCTTGGTCGCCTAGGACCGATGCAGGAGGAGAAATAGCATGATGGATCTCATCATTTAGAGCATCAGGAGATAGAGCATTCACGTTCTCCTAGGAGGAGAGTTGAGGTGGACCAGGAGGCACTTTCAGCTAGTCACATGAGAGATCTGATGAGGACTCACCCGCTTACTTTTGATGGCTTGGGAAGTGGCATGGAGGCAAAGACTTGGTTGTTGTATTTAGGCAAGTGTTTTTCTATGCACTCGTGTAGCGGTAATACCAAGGTGAGATGTGTGATCATGCATCTTCATAGTTTTGCACCGACATGGTGGAACATGGAGGAAACTGAAGCTGCATTTGGACATAGCGAAAATTTCTTGGGAGTTATTCTTGTAGAACTTTCGTGCTAGATTTGGAGGCAGAGGAAGGACGATGAGTTCCACGATTTGAGACTACAGAGGAAGATAGTGAAGTAGCATGAGTGTAGGTTCTTTGAGCTTAGATAGTATGCTAGGATTGCAGATGATGAACCGACGCTAATTTAACACTTTGTGAGAGGTCTCAATGATCATATTAGTGGAGAGGTTCAGATGCATGAACCTAAGACTTTGGAGGTAGCTATGGAGAAGGAGAGGTTAGGAGAGGAGAATCTTGCCTTAGATTCAGGAGGTGTGACATGAGGACATACAACTAGTGCACCAGTTATAGGATCTGTTGCGAGAGGTTCTCATTCGCAGACTCTAGGTTTTGCTAGGATCCATCCTTCTTCTTTCTGCAGTGATCAGTGGTTTAAGAAGAAGCATTCTTTAGGTTATAACTTTGTGTTAGGTGCCAAATTTCAAGTTGACAAGAGTCATAGTCTTCAATGTGATAGGAGACCTACTCCTTCACAGCTAGACCAGAGTTTGCAACCAACTTCTAGTAGAGGCAGTGTTCAACAGTCAAGTACTACACCAGAGAGTAGAGTGTTAGGAAGGAGAGATTGTTTTGAATGTGGACAACTGGGACACATTGTCATTCATTATCCTCAACATACTTCTCAGATGTCAAGGAAGAAAAAGACAACTACTTCTGAGCCTAAAGTTGGAGATGCAGTGTCATGCCCAAACTTTTTGGGAAAAACCCAAACAACAAAAAATCTTTTTTGAAACACTTAATTATATGCAACCTATGCTTAATTTGATGTGACAACTTAATAGGTTGTTCCAAGTGGAATATTTAATTATAATAAAACATTTTTCTAACGTAAGTGAAGAATAGAACAAATTTATCTAGAAGCCTTAGGTTTCTATAAAACTCCTAGACGACAAAGTTAGGATATTCCTAACATAACAAATTACGATAACTCCTATAATCAAACAGAACAAAATGATTTTTATAAGGACAATAATAAATTCACATCGAATGTCCCTTTTATTATAGTTGCAAATTAGAATTCTTAATTAGATCGACTTCTACTAAATAGGCATTAATATAATTACTTGATTCAATAATAATTATTTATCTCTTAACAAGTTTCCTCCATCTGTGATAATACATCCTTCCTTTATAACTTGATTAAATCTTACGTGTATAAATTAATTATTAATATGATTTTAACGTAATAATATTAATTAATCGAGCAATTAAAAATTGAAGTGTCAAATGTTAAAATGTTAAAATGTTAATTGCTTTATTTAGTATAAGATTTCATTTAGGCTAAATGAGTTCGCAAGATCAAGGTCTTGGACTTATTTTTGAATATATATAATTCCACCACGATATCCTCTTCCAAAGAAATTATTATTATCTCACCATTTAATAAATAAATAAATAAATTCATTTAAGCAAAAAACTCTAATTAAATTGACAAGATATATTATCAGTCTCAATTAATCTTTTAATCGTTGTAGGAATTCATTAAATTACCTCTAGCACTTAGATTTTTAAAACACCTATATTTCAATTTTACAATAATTAAAATGTGATTAAACTATTTCGACTAAAGGGTCAATTAAATCCATAATGTAAATTTCCTTATAAAATTTTAGTCTGGAATAGCCTAAATCTAGGTGATCCAAAAGAATAATCCCCTATGGCCAAAATAACTTACAAAGTCATTATAAATTTCCTAAAAGATTAAACTCCAAAATAATATAAAATTTAAAACATCATTTTTAAATATACCCATATGTTTATTAAAAAACATATATAAGATATGAACACCTAATAAAATAACTAATCTACAATTTGTCCTATACATTCATATTTTAACTATATATATATATATATATCATTAAACACATATATATGAAGATATTTATTTTCTAAATAAACATTATTATATAATATCCCATATAACTTAACTAAAATATTAAATAACAAAGATAACCTAATTTCTTTTTTTGTTATAAACTTAATTGCTTCTATGCTAACCCTAACACGAAATTGGGTTAGGGTTGCATGTATTTGTTTTTTAAATTAACCCAATCTATCCTTTTATTTCCTTAGTTTTCTTTTGGTAGTGCTGTGTGTGTGTTTTTTTGTGCAGGGATGGATGAGAGGGAAGGCGGGTGGAGGTTTTCATGGGCCTCCGCAACAACGGCCGTCGCCATGCCTGCAGGTCCTGGCCCACAGTGGCGGCCTTGGTCGTCGCTATGGGTCACGGCTCGCAGCACGGCTGCCGCCGCTATTGTGGGCGCCGCCCACAGGGGGGGCCAAAGCCTTCCCAATAGTGGGTTGCGGCTCACAGTGGCGACTACGGCCATCGCTGGGGGTCGCCGCCCACTGCTTGGGGGGGGCGAGTTTTCCCCCCCTTTTGCTTATATTTTTTTTTTATAAATAAAATTAAATCTCCCTTTTTCTTTGATTTAAAATATGAAAATATATTTTTATATATATATATATATTTATTCTTTATATATATATAATCTATTCATGTTTAAATCATGGATAGGTTTAATGTGGATTTTCACAGATGAATAATGCTATATATATATTTTTTTAAAATAACTTGCAGGAAATTAATAAAATAAATGACAGTACAACATTAGTCCAATATTTTTATTTTTTCTTTTTAGATCTAGTCTTAAACCTATAGTGCAATTATTAAATTTTGATTCTACAATTAATAAAGGAGAGAATGACATAATTAATTAAATTTAAGCAACAACTATATTAATCTAGAAAATCATATAAATTATCTTAGAGATAGACACGTTAAATCTATTTAACCATAATTTGTAAAAGGAAATAAAAATGCTTACTTTTTCTCCTACTAACATGCAAGCTTACTATTTCACCCATTTCCATTATTTCATTATGCATAAGGAGTTAAAATGAACTTTTATTTTCAAAATAACATGCAACCATGAACAATACAAAGCTTAAGTCCAACATAAATATTTCATTTATGCACTAATAACTTAACATAAATAATGCATATATTTAAGGCATTTTTAGAATACAATATAGTCAACATTACGAAATGGGTGAGATACCCATCTAGTCTCTCATTTCTATTAAATGAGGACTTTAAACAAAATGAATACATTTCTTTTTCAAATGAATACAACATATAGTTTTCTTTTCTCATTACTGCAACTAAAATATAGCATCCCATTTCTTAATCTTTTTCTGCAAATCAAGTACAAAATCCAGCAACTCCTAGCTTGTCTTTTTCTTTTCTTTCCAAGCAACCCTGTAAATAAATCATAAGGCTTTGACCATGGAGTGCTCACCTCCTAGCCTAGGCTTACTAGAAGCCACCCCCAAGCTTGGAGAACCAAGCCCTAGACAGGTTACACACATGCAAACACAACAAGCAAGGGAAAAACACATAACAAACACTTTCCCAACCAAGGCTACACTTTCCCAACCAAGGCTACACTTCACCACAAAATGTGATGATTTTACAAGGGTGGAAGTGGACCAAATACCTTGAGGAGACTGCATGCATGGTAGATCACAAGGCCACCTCATGGCAAATAAAGATATATCATAAGTTCATTAACCCCCACATCCTTATGCCCCCCAAGGCATTCATGCCATACTTTCCCTCCTTATGACCCCCAAATGCATAAACAAGGCTATGCAGCAAGGGTCACATACACAAACCCTTGTGATCACTCTCATAATGAGAGCCTCTCACTCTAAGGCTGTCAAACTTCTTCCACCCCCAAGACCATCCTCTCTCCCAAGAGTAGGAGGCCTTGGTTACTCCCAAAACATAGAAAATGCATACAAGAAATAAAAGATAGGTCACAAAGTAATTTTCACAAAAGAAAATACAAGAAACAATTTTTACATACAAACTATCTTTCCAACATAAACATGCAACATAATGAGAAACAAAATGAGAAGATGAACCAACCTTCAATCTGCCCAAAGGTTTTCTAGAACTAGTTTGAGGATGAACAACCCAATTCCACAATTCTTCCTCCTACACTTAGCCAAAATTCTATCCCAAAACCAATCTTTTCAAAAATGCATGATCTCCAAAAATGGAGAGTGGGTGATTACCGACTAAGTCCCTAATCCTTGCTTAAGAAGGCCTTAGTGAGAGTTCTCACAGGTTACTAAAATTGAAAAGGAAAAGTAAGAGAAAGTGGGAAAGGGATCTCACATCAAAAGGGAAGGTTACCTAACCTAGATGACGCCTTCTAAATTCAATTTTCGCTCACCTTAGGAAACCCACTTTTTGAGGTGACTAAACAACCACATGGGAGTAGTCACATGCCTAAAAATACTCCTAACCCATAGGTATACCTTATGGACTTTAGGAAACACCTTTAAACTACCCCTAGGAGTCCATTTGACCCCTTATAAACCCATCTGAAGTTAACTTTCGGGTCAAACCTAAGTTGACCACCCCAAGGACTCTCTACCCAAGGAAAATTTAGAACCACATTCAAATATTTGAAAAAGCTATGGTTGAAATCACTCCCTCCAAGAGACAAGTCAAAAATCAAGACATAAATCAACACGTGTCAAGTGACACAATAAAATAATTTTACAAAATTACACATGAAATTTGTCTCTTGTTGGAATTACACAAATTAATAATTCGATTTAACACACATGCAACATTTACTTTCACAAATAAAATACGATACATACGGGGTGTTGTCTCTCCAAATAGACAAACCCTAGTTTTATGAACGTACATAGGTCTAGGTTTGGTTCTCCATAATATTTCCATGGTCACATGGATAATTTTCTTGCGCATCTCAATTACACATTAGTACTTCCAAATAACCTCATAAAATATTAAACACATGAATAAGAATACACATCAAACACTCTGCATACAATTGACATTAACAAATCAATATCTCATATATCCCAATTTATCCACATAAGCCATTATCGTAATCCTCATAATTTTGATCCATACACAAGACATGCATCCTATTTCTATCATCATAGTAAAGTCCTGCAAATCCAATAATGACATACATCATCTCAAAGTTATCCTATTCTAGAATCATATAAAGTTATGTATCCATAACACATCAAAATGTACACCTCTAGGTGAAATGATTCCATAACTTGGTTCAATTAATTTTCTCACCAATCTATCCATCTAACATAGCCCATCCTATTGAATTATAGCATTTATTAGTAAGGTCAACCATGGTCAACTGCGTTAGCCAAAGCTTGATCAGGGAGGGGCTCTACATGCAGACAGATCACATCGTGTTTTTGCAGTGGTTGATAATTATCAAGTGATAGTTCTGATACTAATATGATTAGTATAGATGCCAAGCTAACAAGATGAGAGGGGGGGGGGAATCATACAAACTTAATCATCCATAAAAACATCAGATTCAACTTCGGTAATCATATCAGAAAAACTGTAAAGCATGCAGACCCATAAATAGATTAGATCACAAAACATATAACACCAGATTTAACGTGGAAACCCAAATAGGGAAAAATCACTGTGGGATTTCAGACCCACTAAGAAATATACTCTTCTAGAGTATGCTCGGTTAAAAGCAAATCTTGTTAAAGATTACAAACACATTGCTAGATGTGACCCGGTTAAGGGATTTCCCTCAGATCTGTTAGGATCTTCACCTTGTTAGAGGTGACCTTGTTAAAGGATTTCAAACACTCAATCTGAATGTCACCTTGCTAGAGGGTTTTACAAATAAGACTGTAAGTCCACTCAGTTAAGAGATTTTCTGTCACTTTCACAAAATAACAGTAATAAAAATCTATCTGCAACTTCACATCTAAAAATACTAAAGCAGATTCCTATTTGTTCAATACAATCTAGACATAGAACTAATCTTGTCTATCTGCTAGGCTCTATACTCTGTTATTCAAATAGGTCTTCAAGCTTTTGTGCTTGGTAATCACTATGTAGCATTCGTGTGCTTACATTTGTCTGCATACATTGTTTATCAATAGTTTCCTATTTATAAACAATCAGGTAACCGCTTAATCTCCTTGATCACATTTCCCATGATCAATCATAGCCATCAGATCTTCAAACTCGACTAGGTTCAATGTATCCTTCGATCTGAAAATGTTTTACCTCACCTTGGAACTTGCATACATTCCTTGGAACTTGTGATAAGGTATTGCGGTTCAATCTGAGCTGTAGATCTTCCTGCCGATCTTCCATTTCCTTAGATTCATTAACAAACTTCATGCACAGCTTACCAATCATTTAATCAACTCCAGCTCATCAGCTCCCTTCATTAAATAATGCTTCTATACATTTAATGCATTCTGTTATGGCTCGGTTACAACTCGGTGAATACTAAACTTTACTCGGTAGACATTCTGCCTTCATTAATCGATAGCGATAACCTTAGGGTTTACTGACTAGTTTCCTTAGGGTTTACCGACTAGGTTCTTTGCTTGGTAACATAGTATAGTATTAACCTTACAATTTACAACATATGTATGGTGTCAAAACAATATAAACATCATGATCTGATCATTGTCTGACTCGGTAATAGTTGCCCATTGAATACCTTATTCATCCCCTTATTCATCATAACTTTCTGTCTCTTTTACCGACATCTTTATATTCTTCAAATCATACTGCTTAAGATATGGCAACATCATACTGAGTCAAAAAATCAATTTCTTGACATCAATGACAAAATAATAATGTTAAGATAGTGAACATCCTTAATCAGTTATATCCATAGTTATCAACAACCTTCTCAATATCCTTATTCAAATGCCAACAATCTCCCTTTTGGCATTGATGGCAAAACCAATTGATTTGACTTTATTGATTCTGATTTAGATTGCTGAAATGCTGAAATGCTCTTCCACTGTCATTAGTCTTCTCCCTGGTTTTGAAATGTAGTCTTCTCCTTCAGACTTCTCCTATAGTCTTCTCCCCCATTTAGTAGTCTTCTCCCCTGTCATTAGTCTTCTCCCCCATTGACAACAATGCCAAAAAGTAAAGAACTAAGACATAATTTCTTCCACTGACAAGTGATTTCCATGCTGTTATGTATCAACGAAGTTTCAGTCAGAGCATTATGTCTTCAATTCCTGTTCCCTGTAATTGTTTCCTGCACACCTTTAGAAAAATTCCTAAAGTGTGTAAATCAACATCAACTCTCTTAAAAGATATTCAGTAGAGTCATCGAATTGATGCTTTCACCGAACTCGGTCAGTGAATGGAAGATAGGGGTAGGATCCCTAACTGACTTCTGAGATATTCAAAAGTGTCCCTTGGTAGTGGTTTGGTAAAGATATCTGCTATTTTCTCCTTTGTGCTAACATACTCCAACACCACTTTCTTCTCTAAGATAATGATATTTGATAGAGATGTGATTTGTCCTAGAGTGCATAACAGGATTCTTTGAAATGTTTATGGCACTAGTATTATCAAATAATATAGTTACTGGCTCGATAACTTGCTCATTTATGCCTTCCAACAATTGTTTGATCCATGCTATATTGGTACAATTCAATGCTGCAACAACATATTCAACTTCTACTGTTGACTGTGAAACACATCCTTGTTTCTTGCTAAGCCAACTCACTAGTCTTTCTCCTAAAAAGAAAGCTCCTCCACTTGTGCTTTTTCTGTCATCAATGTTGCTTGCCCAATCAACATCAGTATAAACTTTTAAATCAAAGACATTTCCTCTCCGATATACTAAGCCATAATCTTCAATCCCTTTCAAGTATCTGAAAATTCTTTTGATTGGTGTCATGTGTGTTTCCTTGGGATCTGCAGAGAATCTTGCAACTATTCCTACTGCATGTGCTATATCAGGCCTACTGTGAACAACATATTGCAACTTTCCAATCATAGATCGGTAAAGTGTCTCATCAACAGATGCAGATTCATCATTCTTTGATAGTTTATAGTTGGTAGTCATAGGAGTACTTACTGGTTTTGAATCCTCCATACCAAATTTCTTTAAGATTTCCTTTATGTACTTGGATTGGGTAATGAAAATCTCATCTTTCATTTGCAGTATCTGTAAACCTATAAAATACTTTATCTCACTGATTAATGACATCTCAAATTCTTTGCTCATTTCATTTCCAAAGTTATTGCAAAGAGAGTCATTTCCACAAAAGATAATATCATCAACAAATATGGTTGAGATCAGTATTCCATCCTCATCATTCTTCATGTACATATTGCTGTTTTCACTTGTTCTTATAAAACCAATTTTGATCAAATATGAATGCAATCTTTCATACCATGCTCTTGGTGCTTGTTTCAAGCCATACAAAGCTTTATTCAATTTACATACCTGATCATTATTTTCTCCTTCTACAAATCCTTCAGGTTGTTCAATGAAAACTTCTTCTTCTAATATACCATTCAGAAATGCGGATTTGACATCCATTTGATATGTCTTGAAATTTTTGAATGCAGCATATGCCAACAATGTTCTTACTCCTTCAAGTCTTTCCATAGGTGCAAAAGTTTCACCATAATCAATTCCTTCTTCTTGAGCATAACCTTTCCAAACTAATCTTGCTTTATTCCGAATAACCTCACCTTTTTCATTTAGCTTGTTTCTGAAAATCCACTTTGTACCAATTACATTTTTATCCTTCGGTCTTGGGACTAGTGTCCATGTGTCATTCTTATTGATTTGATCAATCTCTTCTGTCATAGCATTTATCCAATCTTCACTATTAAATGCCTCTTTCACTATCCTCGGTTCAAATTCAAAAATCAGAATTGTGTTTTGTCTCATTTTGTTCCTTGTCATCACTGGATCATCCTTATCTCCTATAATCTGATTTGGTGCATGATTCCTTCTGACATACTTGGCTAATATAGGCTCGGTAGACTCTGTATGTTCTTCTTCATCACTCGGTAACTGGACATTCTCTTCATTTCCTTCAACAATCTTCTCGGTAGGACTTCTCGGTTGAACATAGACAAATCCTTCATAATCTTTTGGTTCTTTGAAGTTTCCTTCATCATTTCTGTTTGTAAATTCATCAATTTTCACATTTGCACTTTCTACTATTTTGCTAGATGATTTGATCAGACATTTATATGCTTTGCTTCTAGAAGAGTAACCTAGAAATATACCTTCACTTTTCTGATCAAACTTGCCATTTCTATCATCTTTGTGTACATAGCATCTACTTCCAAAGATTTTAAAATAACTTACATTGGGTTTCTTGTCATACCAGATTTCATAAGGTGTCTTAAGAGTCCCTTTCTTCAGTTGTACTCGGTTCAGGGTGTAAACTGCTGTGCTTATTGCTTCTCTCCAAACTGTTTGTGACACTTTCTTTTCAATCATTAGGGTTTTGGCACAATCCACAATAGATCTATTTCTCCTTTCACCTATTCCATTTTGCTGAGGGGTTCTTGGTGTAGAGACTTGCCTTTTAATACCATGATCATTGCAGAACAAGTTGAACTCATCAGATGTGAACTCTCCTCCTCTGTCTGATCTAAGACATTTCAGTTGTCTACCTGTCTCATTTTCAACTCTTACCTTGTACCACTTAAACATTTGAAAAGCTTCTAATTTTTCTTTTAAAAACATTACTGACATCATCCTTGAGTAGTCATCCACAAATAATATGAAATACTTATCACCATAATAACTCTAAACTTTCATAGGACCACAAAGATCAGTATGCACAAGATCTAAAATTCCCTTAGAAGTGTA
Source organism: Cryptomeria japonica (assembly GCF_030272615.1). NCBI lineage: Eukaryota > Viridiplantae > Streptophyta > Pinopsida > Cupressales > Cupressaceae > Cryptomeria > Cryptomeria japonica. The sequence goes on along the minus strand of NC_081407.1, from coordinate 374,524,782 downwards.
GGACTTACTTGTAAAGCTTGATCTTGTCATCTTTCCCATCTGGCTTCCTCGACACATAGCATTCACAGGTTTTTCAAGACTTGGTAGCCCTCTTACTCGGTGCTTCTTGCTTATTTTGATCAGATTATCAAAATTTACATGACAAAACCTTTTATGCCATAACTAGGTATCATCTATCTTTGCATATAAACACTTATTCCAAGTTGAGTCAAGGTGAAATGTGTTACCTTTTGTTTGTGTCCCGGTAGCAGCTAACTTTCCATGCTTGCCATAAACATTGACAATTCCTTTTTGAAACTCTATTCAGTAACCCGTGTTGTTTAACTATGCTACAATCAACAAATTGTATTTCAAAACTTCAACCCAATAAACATCATTACATTTTGCATTGTCAAGAAGTGTTATGGATCCTTTACCTCTTACTGGACATGGTGCATCATTTCCAAATGTGACATAGCCTTCATCATAATCTTCTAATATAACAAACTTGTGTTTATCTCCTGTCATGTGATGTGAGCATCCACTATCTATGATCGAAGAATCATTAGTATTTATGTGAGATATTAAAGCTTTTTCTTCATACCTTTCTTCATCTGATCCACCTTTAATAGCCACATAAACAACTTCCTCTATATCAGTTTCATCTGATTTGTCATCATTAGATTCCTCATCAACTATTAAGCATGTCTTTTTATCTCTTCTCCTAAAGTCTCGATGTCCTCTATAATGATTATCTTTCTGTTTGTCATCTTGGTGATCTCTCTTTTCACTAGATTCTTTTTCAAGATAGTTAGAAGCCATATGTCCAATCTTATCACAATTGAAACATTTCAAAGGTAGTTTTCCTTTATATTTACCTTTGCCTCTCGGTAACCTTCTAGCTAATAGTGCTTCAAACTCTTCTTGCTTTCTAATTTCCTCATACAGTTTGTGCACCTCCTCCATGTTTTTGTGAAATCTTTCACTTGCTCCACTGTGATTCCCTTCAGAATACTTATACTTTCTATCATTGTAATCATCAGATTCATCAAGATGGAAAGAACTAAATGCAGATTCAACTTTATTTACCGATGACGCACTGTTATCAAAGTTACTTAACTCAAATGCATGTAGCTTACCAATAGTAGCATCTAGAGAAACTAGCATATTAGGTACATACCTCATTTCATTGATTGCAGAGACTCGGATTGCATAAGCTGGTAGAAGGGTTCTTAACAACTTACTTGTTATATCTTTTTCTTCAATAGTTCCACCTGCTCCTTTGATTTGATTGACAATCTCCTTTAGCCTTGTACTGTACTGGGTTATGTTCTCACCTTCATTCATCCTCATAGATTCAAGTTGTCCTCTTAGACTATCCACTTTTGCTCTTTGAACATGTTCATCTCCACCATACATAGATATAAGCTTATTCCACATTGCCTTTGCATCATTGCAGCCTTCTAGGTCATTAAACTCTGAGTCGGTCAATGCAGATGTTATTTCAATCATTGCTTGGATATGTTCTTGCTTTGCCTTTATCTCTTCCATTGTTAATGGAGAGGTGCTAGGTGCGATGTAGTCATTCTCCAGATAATATATAGCATATTCTCCTACTCCTAATAGGTGCAACTTCATCCTTTTCTACCATGTAGAGAAACTAGACTTGTTAAGCTTCGGTGCATCCCTCTTATACATCTTTGGATCTTTGCCTCAAGTACTTTTATTTCTCCTCGAGTCCAAAGCTCTGATACCAATTGATAGTTTTGATACTAATATGATTAGTACAGATGCCAAGCTAACAAGATGAGAGGGGGGGTGAATCATACAAACTTAATCATCCATAAAAACATCAGATTCAACCTCGGTAATCATATCAGAAAAACTGTAAAGATTACAAACACATTGCTAGATGTGACCCGGTTAAGGGATTTCCCTTAGATCTGTTAGGATCTTCACCTTGTTAGAGGTGACCTTGTTAAAGGATTTCAAACACTCAATCTGAATGTCACCTTGCTAGAGGGTTTTGCAAATAAGATTGTTAAGTCCACTTGGTTAAGAGATTTTCTGTCACTTTCACAAAATAATAGTAATAAAAATCTATCTGCAACTTCACATCTAAAAATTCTAAAGCAGATTCCTATTTGTTTAATACAATCTAGACATAGAAATAATCTTGTCTATCTGTTGGGATCTATACTATGTTATTCAAACAGGTCTTCAAGCTTCTGTGCTCGGTAATCACTATGTAGCATTCCCGTGCTTACATTTGCTCGCATACATTTTTTATCAATAGTTTCCTATTTATAAACAATCAGGTAACCACTTAATCTCCTTGATCACATTTCCCATGATCAATCATAGCCATCAGATCTTCAAACTCAACTAGGTTCAATGTATCCTTTGATCTGAAAATGTTTTACCTCTCCTTGGAACTTGCATACATTCCTTAGAACTTGTGCTAAGGTATTGCGGTTCAATCTGAGCTGTAGATCTTCCTACCGATCTTCCATTGCCTTAGATTCATTAACAAACTTCATGCATGGCTTACCAATCATTTAATCAACTCCAACTCTTTAGCTTCCTTCATTAAATAATGCTTCTATACATTTAATGCATTCTATTACAACTCGGTTACAACTCGGTGAATACTAAACTTTACTTGGTAGACATTCCACCTTCATTAACCAATAGCGATAACCTTAGGGTTTACCGGCTAGTTTCCTTAGGGTTTACCGACTAGGTTCTTTGCTTGGTAACATAGTATAGTGTTAACCTTACAATTTACAACATATGTATGATGTCAAAACAATCTAAACATCATGATCTGATCATTGTCTAACTTGGTAATAGTTGCCCATTGAATACCTTATTCATCCCCTTATTCATCGTAACTTTCTGTGTCTTTTACCGACATCTTTATATTCTTCATATCATACTGCTTAAGATATGGCAACATCATACTGAGTCAGAAAATCAATTTCTTGACATCAATGACAAAATAATAATGTTAAGATAGTGAACATCCTTAATCAGTTATATCTATAGTTATCAACAACCTTCTCAATATCCTTATTGAAATGCCAACAATCTCCTTGTTTGTTATAATGCCAACATCAAGTTGATCATCATGCTACTGTTGTGGAGACATCAGGTGTGATAGGTGGTATCTCTTATTCAATGTTATTTGATTTAGGAGCATGAGATTATTTTATTTGTGTTTTTCTAGTAGAGCGATGCGGGCTTGCTACAACAAAGAAAGATGATAGGTGGCAGGTGGAGTTAGCTGTGGGGTTCAAGGTGGTGATGCTATGATGAAAGAATAAGGATCTGGTCAACTACTGAGGGGGGGGGGGGGTGAATCACTAGATAGAAAACTATATAGACTTTCACCAATCTCAAAATCAACCTCTCAAAGCAAACTCAAAACTGATTGTTTTAAACACCGAACTTCAAATGCAATATTATTGACAAGTAAAATTGGTTGATTGTTATAATTGAAATCAATAACACAACTCTAAAACTCTCAAAACATTTTAACTAAAACATCCAAATACTTTACTGACAAAAGTAAAAGCATATTTTAGATTGCTGCCGGTTAACATAACATATCAAAGTGGATTTAGTAGTTAAGCAATTAAACCATAGTAAACATAACCACAAAAGAATTCACCACTTGACACAATATTTTTGACGTGGAAACCCAAATGGGAAAAACCATGATGGGGATGATTACCCAGAAGTATTCTGAACTCTTCTAAAGTTTGTCTTGTTATGAGCCAAGCCTTATAAAGCTTTACAATTAGTCCTGTTAAGAACAGATCCTGTTAGGGACCACCCAGTTAAGAGATTGACTATAATGCCCTATTAGAAGCAATACCTTGTTAGGAGTAACCTCAGTAGAGGATTTGAAATCCAAGATAATGGATCACCTAGTTAGAGGATTTGAATAACACTAAGCTTGTTAGAGCTTACCTGGTTAAGGGATTTGACTGCTGTAATTGTTAGAAAACAACAGGGGTTTGCTGATATGTTTGAATAGCACTACACTTTCTTGTTCAAATCCTTTTCCTGCTCCTATATGCCTTTACACATACTACAGATACATCTCTTGGTTCAGTAACCACACTCTCTTACTCAACCACAAATTGCCAACATTTCAACAAAATAACTCATCAACCTTATAAACAAAATAATAGGTCAGTAACACAACACAAACCTAATCATCACATAGAGATTACAAAAATAATCGGTTCAAGTATGACCGTTGGATTACATAGAAAATTACATAGAAATCAATGCACATCATTCAAGACAACCTTGACCACTCCTTGATCACCACTTAATCGAACACTATAACTCATCACGTGGTTTCCATTACATACAATGAACTTGCTCATTCCCATGACAAAAACCATTATCTCTATGCGCCAAAAACCTTTTGAAACTCTTCTCATACAACAGGCATACATGTAATAATCATTACCGCTCATCACTTGATCACAAAACAATACAACCGATTCACCAAACTTCATTGGTTAGGGTTTAGCATATATAAAGGTAGGGTTTACTAGTTGATCTCTCCATTTCATAGCAATACCGGTTTCCTAAAAAAGTGCACCTACCAGTTGAAGTTCCCTTTACTAGCTCTTCCTACCGGTTACACAACAATATTATTACAACATCATTACCGGTTGTAATTGACATCAATGACAACATAAAATTTCATTAATGCAATCTTCATGCAAATGCCAACAATATCTCCCTTTGGCATTGATGGAAATACAAGTATCAATACCCTTGATTGTTATGATTGTGAATAGGAATCTTGGTTTACATTTTACCATGTACTCTCCTTCAACTAAGTCTCCATGTCTTTAGCTAGTAACTGGCTATAGATCTTCTCTCCAATCATATAGATCTTCTCCCCCTTTGACAACAATGCCAAAGTGAAAGTAAAACATGCAACGTCAAACTTCACTGTTAAGCATCATCAACCTACAACTTGATGCTCCCCCTATGGAATAACTCCACTCCACACCAATCCTGCTATAAAATTTTGCAATTAGCTCTGGGATTGATGTATTCTACATCATGCTCAATTGACCTCATGTGTCATGCCCAAAATTTAGGGCAAAAACGGAACAAATTTTTTTTTTAAAACATACTAAATTAATTAACAAGTTCACTCTTGCGACAAGCGTTAAAGAAACTTTCATTATTAAACTCGAGCTAATTCCGAAACGAACTAAGCATCGATTAATCGTTAAGTTTTAATTGCGGAAATCCTACTAGTTAAATCCTACCTCCCAGAGATACTTAGACAAAAGGTTTATTAAATTAATCAAACTAAAGGTAATAGGAGAGGTATTTTAATTCTATCTCCCGATATGACTATATAGTCCTTTCAAATTTTTTTTATATTTCTCTTTATAATTTATCCCAAATTAAAATCAGGATTATATAAATATATACATATATACCTATTTGAATATGCATATATTTATATATTTATAAATTAGTCACTTAATCAAAGTACTCAAAATTTCATTTATATATACATATATTTATATACCCATATGGATACATATATATATATTATATATTTTGCATAATTGACAAATGTTTTAATTCTAAATTTAAAACCATTATATCTTCCTAAAAATTGTTTCTTAATTCCCCCAACCCTAATTAGGGTTTTAATCTCCCCACTTATATACTATTAAAATCCAATTATCTTATTTATTAATAACTTGCCCTAGCCCCATTTGGCTAGGGTTTTAAACCATTTATATTTTTTTTTACAGTCAATATTTTTTTGGCCGGGCCGAAGCACTTGGCGGCCATGAATCCATTTATCGTAGGTCACGGAGGAAGGGAAAACAGGCTTGGCCACGCGCGCCACTGTGTGAGCGCACAGTGGGCGCCGCGGCACCACTGTGTGCCCACACAGTGGGCGCCGCTGGCGGCTCCCCACTGTGTGGCCACACAGTGGCGGCCGTGGCCGTCCACTGTGTGCCCACACAGTGGGAACCGCAAGCGGTTCCACTGTGTGTGCACACAGTGGGCGCTGCGCGGTCGTCCACTGTGCGTACACACAGTGGAGTCCGCGGGGACCCAAAGCATTATTTTTTTTTTAAATTTTTTTTTTTTTAAAATATAATATATAAAAATTTATATATATATATATATATAAATATATATATATATATATATATATATATATATATATATATATATATATATATATATATATATATATATATATATATATATATATATTGACATTTACATAACTTAAATAAGCATAGTTAAAAAGATGAAATTTAATTCAATATAAAATTTATATATATATTTTTTTTAAAAGAGAATTTTACTTGCAAAATTTTAAACTAATATAATAAAGGGAAAAACATTAAGTTTAATCAAAAATATAAATACATCTATAAAATAAGCTCTTTTTTTTTTTTAAATCAATGCCAACTAAAATACAATTTAGAGTATTAATCCAAGATACATTATACTTTTTCTGGAAATAAAGAAATTCATTTATTATTTTTTTTTTTTCTAATAACATATTCACTTAAAACAACTTTTTCTATTTAAAATACTTAAAAGCTTTCAGCTCAATTAAACTTCTATTTTGCCTCAATTAAAGATACAGGTAAAATCTAAATGAAAACAATTCTTTTATTTCTTTCCAAAATACATAAAGCTTTTGCATGCTACACAAATTAACTTTCTTTTTTTTAAATAAGCCAAAAGTAGAAATAACAAGCTTTTTTTTTTTTTTTTTTTTAAAACATCTCTAAGATATTCTACCAATTTACAGAATGTTTTCTCTGAATAGTCACAACAATAAAACTTCAAGACTACTTTCACAAATTACAACTTTAAACAAACAACTGCAACTGAACTCAAGTATCTTCAAATACAATCTTCTGTATCTCTTTCATGGTTCCTATTCTCTTTCCTCTGAATTTCCTGCATAATAGAAAACACAAAATTGACCACGGAGTGCTCACCTCCCAGCCTAGGCTAACTGGTAGCCACCCCCGAGCTCAGAGAACCAATTCCTAGACGGGTAACAAACAGGCAAACACATAGAAAACAATGCATATAGATATTCCAGACACATTCCCAACCTGGCTTTCACAGCACCACACTTTGGTGATGAACATTTTCAAAGGGTGGTAGTGGACCAAATACCCTGAGGAGAATTGCAAGTATGAAATAAACAAGAAGCCACCTCATGGCACAATAATAATATCAATAATCTCAACCCCTTATTCCTTATGCCCCCCAAAGGCATTCTAGCCTTATATCCCTCCTTATGACCCCCATTGCACAAACAAGCCATGCAGCAAGGGTCACACAAAGATCCCTTGTGATCGCTCTCAAAAGAGAGTCTCTCACTCGAGGGCTGTCACTGCTACCACCCTCAAGATCCTCTTCTCTCCCAAGAGTAAGAGATCTTGAGAAAACTCCCAAAACACAACAATTCATAAAGCAAAAATACCAAAAGATTTTCTAACACAAACTTTCAAGAACACAGATTTCTTATACCAACAACTTCCAGACAAAAACAAGAAGAAGATATTAAAAATAATAATTGAAGCCAACCTTAATCTGCCCAAAGGTTATTATGATATTTGATGAAGAGCTGCCCAATCCACAATTCTCTTTTCTTCTACCCTTAATCAATTTTTTTCTATTCCATAACATTATTTTCTTTTCAAATTTTCTTCTATCTCCAAAAATGGAGAGTGGGTGATTACCCTGCTATTCCCAAAAATCTTCCTTAAGAAGCTCACTCTCTGAGTTCTCACAGGATTCTAAAAAAAAAAAACCAAAAAGAAGAAAGAAAGCAAAAATGCAAAAAGACTCTCAATCCAAAAAGGAAAAATCTTGATTAGATTTAACTTCTAATTTTCAATTTTCGCTCAACTCAAAAAAACCAATTTTTAAAGCGTTAAAAAGATCATTATAAAGTAGAAACTTGCCTAAAATTTCCCCTAACCCCTAGGTATACCTTATGGGCATTAGGAAACCCTATTAAACTACCCCTAGGTGTTCATTTAACCCATTTTAAACCCTTCTGAAGTTTATTTTCGGGTCAAACATAAGTTGACCACTCCAAATATTATATTCCCAAAGTATTTATGACAACACATTATTTTATTTAAGATTAATTATAATTAAACACTTTCCCACCAAGAGACAAAATAAAACATATAAATTTAAATCCACACATGTGTCAAGTGACACCAATAAAACACCTTTACAAAAATAAAACATGAAATTGCCTCTCGTGGTTTTTACATATAAAATTTAATTAACACTAAACACTCATGCAACATATACTGATACGAATAAAATACAACACAAACGGGGTGTGGTCTCTCCAAATAGACAACCCCTGACTTACGAACATACATAAGTCTAGGTTTGATTCTCCGTAATTTCCATGGTCACATGATAAATTTCCTGCGCATCTCAATTTACACATTAGTACTTCCAAATAATCTCATATAACATAAAACACATGAATAATAATGCACTACAAGCACTCTGCATACAATATACATTTATCAATCAATACATCCTTTATCCAAATAACTCCACATAACAATTATCATCATTCACATAATTTTGATCCATACATTAAAACATGCATTCCTATTTCTATCATCATAGTAAGTCCTGCAAATCCAATAATGATATACCTCCTCTCATATTTATCCTATTTTAGGATCATATAGAGTTCTTTATCATAAAGCATATAAATGAAGCATCAACATTCATCAATGTTATCAAATCACGAAATCATATACGTTCTACATTCAGACATAGCTGACATACGTTAAATCAAGATTATCTAGTCATTGAATCTTTTAGGATTTCAAATTCATAATAAATCAAAATGCACACCACAAGGTGCAATAACTCTATAACTTGGTTCAATTACCTTTCTCACCAATCTATCTGTCTAACACAGTCCATTCTATCGAATTATAAAGCATTTATTAATAAGTCAAACATGGTCAACTAAGTAAATCAAAGCTTGGTTTGGGGAGGGCCTTACATCCTCCTCCCCTAGGGTTCGACTTACTCCTGGAAGTCGCATGAGTAGAATTTCAAAGTAGGGACATAACATTGCCCTCCATTTCCATAAGTTACTCAAACTATTACCCTGTCTACTAGAATGATGAAATACCAAAATCAACTTATTATTGTAATTAACTTACTATCTTCACAAGGTTAAATTCTTAGTATTTTTATTACATTTCCCTTTGATCTCAGGTAGGTGTTTTGCAAAGTTCTATCTTTCAACAATTTACATTATTTCGCCATCCAAATCATATCAATAACACACATCAACTCCCACAATCAAGGTTACACATTAGAATTTTCTAGGAGATCTACTAATTTAGGATTTGTTTTAAAAGCATGCTTATGCTACTATATTCACGTCCAAGCATGTTACTTAAGAAAACCGACATCACACTTAACCACCATGAAGCTACTTATTCTACATTAGAGGCACCTCATTAGGGTGTTAATATAATATTCGTAAAATCATCCTAGGTGCATAATTTCTTCCTACTTTCTTAGGTGACAAGGCAAAAGCATATTTAGGTTCTTCAATTTCCACCCTTATATAGGGTAGTTTTCTACCACTAGGGATTAACATGTTTTTATATTTATAGGCTCCAAGGTTTAAGTTTTATAGGGAGCATCATTCGCAATTTTCCAACCATTAAAGTACACAACAACCCCATTCTAAGGGAATGATAGAAATTATTAAAACTTATTTTAGATATCATCCACACAATCATCTCCATACCCATGCCAAATTTACCAGTCGATAATCATTACTTTCACAATTTATTAGGTCTAGGTCACACTATTGTTATACACTTTCTTTTTCAGATTACTCGCAATTAATTTTACTTAGGAGGATATTCCTTCCTTTATCTTAATTCGATAAAACACGTCCTTTGTTACTTCTGGTGCCTAATTTCACTCCTTGCGGTATTCTCCCTTGACACACTATCAGTGGTTCAATAAACATGATAGACATTTACACAAATCACATCACTAGGGCTAGTTGTATCAACCATCAAAATGACCACTTGACACTTTACAAGACCAAAATACAAGTTTCTTCTGCCAAGTCCAATAAAAGAAGAAAAATGCCGGCAATTGAAAAATATTAAAACTAGAAACACGGCAAGTGCCATAGTTCATATAAAAAGAAACATAAATTTTAGTGGTCTTCTCTTCATAAACAAAATAAACCAAAAAGAAAGTCCTAGCCCCAGTGTCACAATATACTCTTCAAAGAAAAATCAAAATTAATGTTGGATCAAACTCGAAACAAGATGACCAATTCTAGCCATGCTATAGGGAGTAACCGCAGCACATCACCCAAGATCACGCGTCCTGAGTGTGTTAGGAAGTGATTATTAGACTCTTTGAGATTTTAGATTCTTAAAACTCCTTTATCAATTTAAGAAATACATTCTTATATGCAAGAGATCACATTCATTTTTTTTTATAACTCATGCTCGATTTTTAACGTTCACGTGCTAACTATTTCAAGCTATACTTTCCGATATAATCCGCTATCTATACAGGGCTATTAGCATCCTTAATTATATTCTAACAGGAGTTTGCACTAACTCTACCATTCTCCGCCCATTCCTCTTGCACTAATCCTTTTGAACACTTAATTATTCGCAACCTATGCTTAATTAGAAGTTAAAGCTGATAGGATTAAGAACATTACTAACGTAATAAATACGATAACTCTTATTCTCAAGAGGGTTGAATAAATTTAATAAGGGCAACTATAATTTCACTCAAAAGTCTCTTCCATTACAGTTGCGTTTAATAGCACTTAATTAGGCCATCTTCTACTAGATAGACTTTTTATGTAGTTACTTGGTTCAATATAAATATCCAATCATGTTATTGCATCCTTCCTTAATAACTTAATTTATTATGGTTTCCATTAACTATCTTAATATGCAAATCCTTGATTCAATGATACGTGGCAACTCAAGTGTCGACACTTTCATGTCTTACACACTCGGTTGATAGTTCAGTACCAAATTGACACTTGTTTACTTAGAACCACTTAGGATTTGAATAAAATAATCTTATAGTTTTTACTAGGGACATAATTTGATTTCTTAGCACCTTATGCCAATTTTTGTATTTTCACCTCCAATATTCACTTGCCTTCCTTAGGTAGGAGCTTGTTGCCAAAATTACTAACACTTATGGTTAAGAGCCATTTGGGGTGGAATTATTGTCAAGTAAGATCGAAAACGGTTGACATCAATTTCAACCCACACATTTCACGACATAACTCAAACAACTCAAAGAGTGGACTTATTCTTTTCTACTTTACTTAATCACTTTGAAATCAAGGGGGTGTGCACTCGAAAAGTGGCCAACACCCATCCTTTTAATTAAAAAAATTTAGTAAAAAGGAAAGTTATCTCCTTCCATGTTACTTATTTATATTTACTTACTAGTCAAATCTGGCATATCACACCTTCAATCTTCTTGATCTAAACAAATCATCTTACCTTTCTAGTATCCAGTTACTCTATTATGGTATAACATAAGGATGTCCAACAATTACCAATGTCTTAAGACTCCCATAATTTCCAAATTCTTAGCTAACCACATAATTTGGCTCCTTATCAATGTTCTCATCAAAAGTTTTATACTTCCAACTAATCCTCATTAACACTTTAGTATTATATTACTATTATACTCTCAATCCCTAAACCATTTCCATCTGCACGTTGCTTCGTCCATACTTAATGTTTTCGCATACTCTCACACTTGAGTGTCAAAATTTGCAAGGCTTCTTCGATTGTGCCTAGTAGTTAAACTGTGTTACATACTGTCTTGTACCTAGCGACTAACCATGATTGGGTTGTACTTTCCTTCTTAGTTTCTGAATGACATCTAGTTACCCATTTCTAGATCATAAAATTCTAATACTCTTACACTCCTTGTACTTCAATGGGTATCTTTTGTTCGATTCCCAAATCAACTCTCCTCTCTCTTGCATTATTTACTTTCGTCAAGGTTATCTTTCCGTAAAGGAATCAATTTGAGGCTTTACTTGCTTGTTTCCCCAATCATATAACCCACGGATGAACTTAGGGTTTATTGTAATTACGTGTTTTTACCCGAGAAGTTCATGCCGCCTTTCTCTTTATCTAACTCATCTATAGTATTACTAGGGTTCTCTGATCAAGGGGATTGTCATTCATAAGTTTAGTTCTTATCTCTAAGGTTATCCAACTCTAGCTTCACTATACTGCTACAACCATTGTCTAACAAATGTTCTTAATAAGAAATTTATCCTGACCACATTCTTAAGGTACCTAGCCATTAGGATAGGTTAATGCTTCTTTCCTGAGATTTGCAAGAGTACCCCTTAACTCTTCTTCATTTATGTTCTCTATGTCGGCCTTGATCTTTTAACCATTATAATTTTCACCTAACTTAAAAATTTAATTTATCTTGTTTATGGTGCCTCCATCTAAGGTCTATTTATCTCATTTGATTTTCCATGTCAAGAACGTATTTCGATGGGTGACATTCTTTTAGTTATCATCAAGAGTATTTTATTGAAAAATTAACTCCTCATACTTGATTTGATTAGGGCAGTTATTGCGTTTTAGGTTCCAATTGAATGGTAACCTCGTAGGTACAACAGGTCTAGTTTTTCGTTAATAGACACCGAAATTACTTCATATGAATAAATAGTTGAATATTTCACAGCCCTCGGGGTTTTATTTAAGCCATAAATATTATGACTAATAAGTTCAATTTTCAAGGTTTTTAGTGACCCTTGGAACCCCTTGAATTGCTATATATTGATCTATCGATTCACAAGCATTTTCACTCATGTTTCACTTTGTTATTTCGCAAGTTCCACCTAAGTGTTATACTTTAAGCCATAGTTTGTTTGCAACTAAGTTATGAATGTAGCCCATGTTCACCAGTGTATGAACCTAGGGCTCTGATACCAAAATGTCATGCCCAAAATTTAGGGCAAAAACGGAACAAATTTTTTTTTTAAAACATACTAAATTAATTAACAAGTTCACTCTTGCGACAAGCGTTAAAGAAACTTTCATTATTAAACTCGAGCTAATTCCGAAACGAACTAAGCATCGATTAATCGTTAAGTTTTAATTGCGGAAATCCTACTAGTTAAATCCTACCTCCCAGAGATACTTAGACAAAAGGTTTATTAAATTAATCAAACTAAAGGTAATAGGAGAGGTATTTTAATTCTATCTCCCGATATGACTATATAGTCCTTTCAAATTTTTTTTATATTTCTCTTTATAATTTATCCCAAATTAAAATCAGGATTATATAAATATATACATATATACCTATTTGAATATGCATATATTTATATATTTATAAATTAGTCACTTAATCAAAGTACTCAAAATTTCATTTATATATACATATATTTATATACCCATATGGATACATATATATATATTATATATTTTGCATAATTGACAAATGTTTTAATTCTAAATTTAAAACCATTATATCTTCCTAAAAATTGTTTCTTAATTCCCCCAACCCTAATTAGGGTTTTAATCTCCCCACTTATATACTATTAAAATCCAATTATCTTATTTATTAATAACTTGCCCTAGCCCCATTTGGCTAGGGTTTTAAACCATTTATATTTTTTTTTACAGTCAATATTTTTTTGGCCGGGCCGAAGCACTTGGCGGCCATGAATCCATTTATCGTAGGTCACGGAGGAAGGGAAAACAGGCTTGGCCACGCGCGCCACTGTGTGAGCGCACAGTGGGCGCCGCGGCACCACTGTGTGCCCACACAGTGGGCGCCGCTGGCGGCTCCCCACTGTGTGGCCACACAGTGGCGGCCGTGGCCGTCCACTGTGTGCCCACACAGTGGGAACCGCAAGCGGTTCCACTGTGTGTGCACACAGTGGGCGCTGCGCGGTCGTCCACTGTGCGTACACACAGTGGAGTCCGCGGGGACCCAAAGCATTATTTTTTTTTTAAATTTTTTTTTTTTAAAATATAATATATAAAAATTTATATATATATATATATATAAATATATAAATATATATATATATATATAAATATATAAATATATATATATATATATATATATATATATATATATATATATATATATATATATATTGACATTTACATAACTTAAATAAGCATAGTTAAAAAGATGAAATTTAATTCAATATAAAATTTATATATATATATTTTTTAAAAGAGAATTTTACTTGCAAAATTTTAAACTAATATAATAAAGGGAAAAAAATTAAGTTTAATCAAAAATATAAATACATCTATAAAATAAGCTCTTTTTTTTTTTAAAATCAATGCCAACTAAAATACAATTTAGAGTATTAATCCAAGATACATTATACTTTTTCTGGAAATAAAGAAATTCATTTATTATTTATTTTTTTTCTAATAACATATTCACTTAAAACAACTTTTTCTATTTAAAATACTTAAAAGCTTTCAGCTCAATTAAACTTCTATTTTGCCTCAATTAAAGATACAGGTAAAATCTAAATGAAAACAATTCTTTTATTTCTTTCCAAAATACATAAAGCTTTTGCATGCTACACAAATTAACTTTCTTTTTTTTAAATAAGCCAAAAGTAGAAATAACAAGCTTTTTTTTTTTTTTTTTTTTAAAACATCTCTAAGATATTCTACCAATTTACAGAATGTTTTCTCTGAATAGTCACAACAATAAAACTTCAAGACTACTTTCACAAATTACAACTTTAAACAAACAACTGCAATTGAACTCAAGTATCTTCAAATACAATCTTCTGTATCTCTTTCATGGTTCCTATTCTCTTTCCTCTGAATTTCCTGCATAATAGAAAACACAAAATTGACCACGGAGTGCTCACCTCCCAGCCTAGGCTAACTGGTAGCCACCCCCGAGCTCGGAGAACCAATTCCTAGACGGGTAACAAACAGGCAAACACATAGAAAACAATGCATATAGATATTCCAGACACATTCCCAACCTGGCTTTCACAGCACCACACTTTGGTGATGAACATTTTCAAAGGGTGGTAGTGGACCAAATACCCTGAGGAGAATTGCAAGTATGAAATAAACAAGAAGCCACCTCATGGCACAATAATAATATCAATAATCTCAACCCCTTATTCCTTATGCCCCCCAAAGGCATTCTAGCCTTATATCCCTCCTTATGACCCCCATTGCACAAACAAGCCATGCAGCAAGGGTCACACAAAGATCCCTTGTGATCGCTCTCAAAAGAGAGTCTCTCACTCGAGGGCTGTCACTGCTACCACCCTCAAGATCCTCTTCTCTCCCAAGAGTAAGAGATCTTGAGAAAACTCCCAAAACACAACAATTCATAAAGCAAAAATACCAAAAGATTTTCTAACACAAACTTTCAAGAACACAGATTTCTTATACCAACAACTTCCAGACAAAAACAAGAAGAAGATATTAAAAATAATAATTGAAGCCAACCTTAATCTACCCAAAGGTTATTATGATATTTGATGAAGAGCTGCCCAATCCACAATTCTCTTTTCTTCTACCCTTAATCAATTTTTTTCTATTCCATAACATTATTTTCTTTTCAAATTTTCTTCTGTCTCCAAAAATGGAGAGTGGGTGATTACCCTGCTATTCCCAAAAATCTTCCTTAAGAAGCTCACTCTCTGAGTTCACACAGGATTCTAAAAAAAAAAAACCAAAAAGAAGAAAGAAAGCAAAAATGCAAAAAGACTCTCAATCCAAAAAGGAAAAATCTTGATTAGATTTAACTTCTAATTTTCAATTTTCGCTCAACTCAAAAAAACCAATTTTTAAAGCGTTAAAAAGATCATTATAAAGTAGAAACTTGCCTAAAATTTCCCCTAACCCCTAGGTATACCTTATGGGCATTAGGAAACCCTATTAAACTACCCCTAGGTGTTCATTTAACCCATTTTAAACCCTTCTGAAGTTTATTTTCGGGTCAAACATAAGTTGACCACTCCAAATATTATATTCCCAAAGTATTTATGACAACACATTATTTTATTTAAGATTAATTATAATTAAACACTTTCCCACCAAGAGACAAAATAAAACATATAAATTTAAATCCACACATGTGTCAAGTGACACCAATAAAACACCTTTACAAAAATAAAACATGAAATTGCCTCTCGTGGTTTTTACATATAAAATTTAATTAACACTAAACACTCATGCAACATATACTGATACGAATAAAATACAACACAAACGGGGTGTGGTCTCTCCAAATAGACAACCCCTGGCTTACGAACATACATAAGTCTAGGTTTGATTCTCCGTAATTTCCATGGTCACATGGTAAATTTCCTGCGCATCTCAATTTACACATTAGTACTTCCAAATAATCTCATATAACATAAAACACATGAATAATAATGCACTACAAGCACTCTGCATACAATATACATTTATCAATCAATACATCCTTTATCCAAATAACTCCACATAACAATTATCATCATTCACATAATTTTGATCCATACATTAAAACATGCATTCCTATTTCTATCATCATAGTAAGTCCTGCAAATCCAATAATGATATACCTCCTCTCATATTTATCCTATTTTAGGATCATATAGAGTTCTTTATCATAAAGAATATAAATGAAGCATCAACATTCATCAATGTTATCAAATCACGAAATCATATACGTTCTACATTCAGACATAGCTGACATATGTTAAATCAAGATTATCTAGTCATTGAATCTTTTAGGATTTCAAATTCATAATAAATCAAAATGCACACTTCTAAGATAATCAAAAGTAGTCTTAGGAAGAGGTTTAGTAAAGATATCTACAAGCTAATCCTTGGTAGAAACATGCTCCAATAACACATCTTTACTTTGCACTTTTTCTCTCAAGAAATGATACTTCAATTCAATATGCTTGGTTTGTGCATGCAAAATAGGGTTCATTGATCTATTTATGGTACTGGTATTGTCACATAAGATCTTTACCACTTCTGTAAAATTCATCTTGAATCCTTCCAAAATGTGTTTCATCCAGATAGCCTAGGTAAAATTCATATATGCTGCAACATACTCAGCTTCAACAGTGGACTGTGATGTACAACTATGCTTCTTGCTGCTCCATGAAACAAGTCTTCCACCAAGAAAGAATGCTCCACCGATTGTTCTTTTCCTATCATCCACATTACCTTCCCAGACTACATCTATATATACCTTCAAATCAAAGTTACTTACAGATGGATACCATAAACCATAGTTAATAGTACCTTTCAAATATCTGAATATTCTCTTAGTTTCTATCAAATGTGTTTCCTTTGGATTCTTCTGAAATCTGGCAACTAGACCAACTGCATGAGCTATATCCGGTTTGCTTTGAACAACATAGTGAAATTTCCCTATCATTGACCTGTACTCCTTTTCATCAACAGATGTAGCTTCATCCTCCTTAGACAGTTTACAACCTATAACCATTGGTGTCTCAACTGGTTTACAATCACTCATTCCAAATGTCTTCAATACCTCTTTCACATATTTAGACTGTGTAATGAAAATACTGCTCTTCATCTACTGAATTTGCAAGCCTATGAATTATTTTATCTCTCCCACTAGAGACATTTCAAACTCACTTTTAGTTTCATTTGCAAAGTCATTTCTCATGTCATCATTGCCTCTAAATGTGATATCATCCACAAACACATCACTAACCAGTATTTTATCTCCTTCAGATTTGAGATATATGTTGCTGTCTTCAGTGGTTCTCTAAAAACCTATCTTCATTAGGTGTGAATGCAACCTCTCATACCATGCTCTCGGTGCTTGCTTCAAACCATATAATGCCTTGTGCAATTTGCATACCATATCTTTTTCATCAGTCAAAGCATAACCATCTGGCTACTCAATCTATACTTCTTCTTCTAGTATTCCATTTAGAAATGATGACTTCACATCCATCTAATATACTTTGAATCCCTTATGTTCTGGAAATGCAAGTAAAGTCTTGACACCTTCCAATCTAGTAATTGGTGCAAAAGTCTTACCATAGTCTTCTCCTTCTTCATGTGCATAACCTTTGCATACCAATCTAGCTTTGTTTTGGACTACTACTCCATCTTCATTTAGCTTGTTCCTGAATACCCACTTAGTACCTATCACATTTTTATTCACCGGTCTAGGTACTAGGGTCCATGTGGTGTTCTTCTCATTTTGATCAAGCTCCTCCTCCATATCTTTAATCCAATGATCATCTCCGAATGCTTCCTTAGCAGTTCTAGGATCAATAGTGGAGATCATGCAACAATTCTCTCTATTTCTCCTTTTGGTTAACACTCTAGCATCCTTATCTCCAATAATTTGGTCGGGATTATGATTAAGTCTAACATACCTTGAAATTATATATCATTATCTTCAGGTTCTTCTTCTTCATTATCATCATCTTCTTCTGACTCTACTTGTTTTGGTTGAATTGATACAACAATATTCTCTTTACCAGCTTCTGGCTTCACTTGCTCTGGTTCCAAAAATAGAATGCAAGGATCTTCATCCTTTTTCTCCACACTAGTTTCCCCTGAGACTTCAAGATACTCATCCACTCGATCATCAACACTTTCAATGATTCTCTATGTTTAGTTGTTATAACACTTGTAGGCCTTACTCTTGGTGGAGTAACCAAGAAATATGCCTTCATCAGTTTTAGCCTCAAACTTGCTAACATAGTCACCTCTCTTAATAAAACATTTACCACCAAATATCTTAAAATAGCTAACATTAGGTGATCTACCATACTAGTATTCACAAGGAGTTTTATCCTTACCTATCTTTACCAGTATCAGATTCATAGTGTAGACAACTGTGCTAACAACTTCTCTGCATAAATTTTTTGCTACTCCTCCTTGTATCAACATCGTTCTAGAAGCTTCAACAACTGACTAATTGTTCCTCTCTACAATACCATTTTGCTGTGGTGTCCTCAGTGCAAAAAGATGCCTTTTGTTACTATTTTCTTCACAATATCTAGTGAATTCCTCTGAAGTATATTCACCACCTTGATCAGTCCTTAGACACTTTATCTTCTTGTGACTTTCCTTTTCAACTAAGGCCCTAAATGCCTTGAACTTACTAAAAGCTTCTAACTTATCCTTCAATAATGTGACCCACATCATTCTTGAACAATCATCAGTGAAGATCATAAAATATCTATCACCTTGAATACTTTTGGTCCTTATTGGTCCACAGAGGTCTGTATGAACAAAATCTAACAGATGTTCTGCTGAAAAAGATTTTCTCTTAAAAGTCGAGGATGTCATCTTTCCCAACTGACATTCCTTACACAGAGCATTAACCGGTTTGTCCAACTGAGGCAAACCTCTCATTGTCTTGGACTTACTAACTTTGACAATGTTATCAAAGTTTATGTGATAAAATATCCTATGCCAAAGCCAACTATCATATATTTTAGCAATAAAATAGCTGTTGACTTTAGGATTCAGGTGAAATAGGTTACCTTTAGTCTGCTTGCTGATTGCAATCAGTTCGCCTTTGCTCCCATAGATTTTGCATATTCTATTCTTAAACTCCAATGGATATCCTCTGTCATTGAGTTGTGCAACACTCAAAATATTATGCTTTAATCCTTCAATCCAGTAGATATCATCTGCACTGCTCTTACAAGATGAATTGGATTCTACATAGGAATTCATTCTTATCCTATAGGAGAGGCTGTCATCTGTTCAAGCTAGGAGGAAGGAACTTTTGCAAGATCAAGACAATGAAGAGAAGGATGCGCTTAATGAGAGATGTTAGAAGTTGAGTAAGGAGAACATGGTCATGAGGAATGAAATGCAAGCTATAACTATGAGGATGTCAAAGGAGATTGAAGACCAAAAGAAAAAGGAAGAAAATCTAGCTGTATCTCTGAAAGACAAATTTGAAGAATGCACCCGGTTGGTTCATGAAAATGAGATGTTGAGAACTGATTTAATGCAATCCTAGAGTAATGAACAATAAATTGAGAGACAAATGATAATTATGAGAGATGATCTGACTATTGCAAGTGAGTACAAGGACAAATTCAATATTAGTTCAACATTGCTTGATGAATTATTGCAAAGACAAAGACAATGAAGATTCCAGTGGACTTGGATTTGAACAGGTTCAATGCTCTAGTACTGCTAAGATCAAAACCAAAAGGCATCGATAAGGTAGCTTAATGCTTACAAATGTAATGGTAGATGCTTTATTTGTAATAAATTTGGTCACATGGCTATGCAATGTAGAAATAGAGCAAATCAGAATTATAATTCTACTCTCGGCCAATGTTCTACATGCAATAAGTATGGTCATAAGACAAAAGATTGTAGAATGAATGTTAAATGTTATGCATGTGGAAAATTTAGACATATGGCTAATAAGTGCAAGTCAAGCAATTATACCAGTTTTAGGAAAGCAATTAAAAAGAACAATGTTACATGATATGCATGCAATGAGGTTAGACACATAGCTAAGTTCTGTAGAAGCATAAATCCACCAGTTAACTATGAAGGATCAAATGATAAAGTAAAAGAGAAGGTTAATGAAATTTGGCAAGATCATACCAAAATATGGGTCAGGAAGTCAGATGAGCAATAAAAGAAGGGAATGCTCCGGTTACTCAATCGACAGAGGAGGTTGCTCCTGCACCGGTAGGAAGCTCATCCAGTAACTGAGGCAAATGCCTTAGGGTTAGGCAAAATTAATGAAAATACTGCTTATGCCCCAGGAAAAGGTTTTGGAAGATGTTCTAGACATTGGAGATGATTATCCCACATGGAGATGTTTGATCGAGATTCAGTATCTTTTAGCGGAAGTCATTCATGTCAATGTTAGATTAGGGTTTTTCTTGGAGATTAAAAGGTTGAATACACTTCATTTCTGATCACTTTGTATTTAGAGTGATTCAGAGCGAGTCTAAGGCAATTCAGTGTGATCGATATCTTCTTGATTGATTTCACCAGCGATCAGAAGAGTTCTTTAGGGTTTTCATCGAAAACTATTCACTGATATTTATCTTTCATCATGGAAGTAGAATCATCCTCTGCATCTATGTTTATTACAAATCCTATTATTGTTGAGGTCAAGGACCATCGTAGGATGACTTTCAAATGATGCCCGCATATAGCCACCTTGGATGATTCGGTTGGCACCTTTTCCCGTGTCTCGGAAGGAGTCATATATGTTGAAGAAGTCAGAGATTACATTCACTATCATATTGAGGATTTTTGAACCAATGATATTAAGAGCATGTACATGAGCGAGCTAATGGGAGATTCTAGAAAGATTAAGCTCAAGTACAAACATATTAAGGATCTAGGGTTTACTATCATTCTAGATATTCCATAGTTTGAGGATGAGATTGTTAGATATGTATTAAGAAGAGTGCATGGAGAATTTATCTGGTTGGACAAACCATATAAGATCTTGAAGGAGGCCATTAGGGAAATCACCATTTTTCCACAGATTGGGAAACATCCAGAAAATAAGGTTTCTAATGATCAAGTCAACAAGATCATTGGTGCAACATCAGATAAGAGATCAATGAGGGTTACCACTATCACCAACAGAAATATCAAATTCAGAAGCATGATTATCAGTTACAAGGTAACTCAATCAAACCGACTGAATTCTGTTTCTAGCTTCTACATTTATGCAACTCATAATATGATGAGGGAAAATGAGAAGTTAGATCTTTGTGGTTGGATGTTGGATGAATTATTGATTAACCTAGGAAAGATCAAAGGAGAGAAGAAAAGAACATTTTGGTATGGAAACCTAATTGTCTTTTTAATGCTATTTTTCATCAATAAAACTTCCAGTTTTGGGAAAAGACAATGGGCATTTGATATCCTAGTAGGGAGGCAACTAAAACAATCCATTGCTACATTAGGTAGTCAACGAGATGAAAAAGTATGGGGTTACTTTAAGGCATTCCAGAAGGCTATGAAATCTAGGGAAAGGGTTCCAAATCACATTGTTGAGAAATACTCAATTGAGATATGCTTCATGGTCAAGAAAGATGAAACTTTGATGGAAGGTGTAAAGCCCTGAAAGATATGGATTGAAGAGATGGGTTATGAAGTTGATGCATAGATTATAGATGCTTATGCACAAATACTAATTTATGCACCTATTGATGAGGCAGAAAAAGCAACAGGTTGAAATTGAGTTTAACCGGAAGAAGAGGGAGAAGCAGGAGGGTAAGGCAAGTAAATTTGTTGAAAATGTTTCACATGACATCAAAGTATTAATCGATGTTGTTCAGGAGAAAGGTAAGAAGAAGAAAGAACCAAAAATATTCATTGAGTCTATTGCATCAGAATCTGGATCTGATGATGACACACCCTTAGCATTCAAGAGGGTCTTAAGGAAGAAAGGAGAAGAGCCTAAGGTAGAAGAAAAGAAGCAACTGGTTAGGAAGGTTACTATCAAGGTACCGACATAGAAATGAGCTCCAAACGAAACACCTTCAGCCCCATCTGGTACTGGAAGAAGAAAGAAGATGGATGACATTGATCTGGCACTTGTCACCGATAATGTAACTATTATTCCACCTAAGACTTGTGCAAAATTAGTTAATGAAATAAATAAAGATGGTATGCTGAAGAATTTGCAATTTTATTATGCGCATTTGGATGATACTGAACAGAGAGAAGTTGAGGAATCAATTTTGTTGTATTTGGATATTTATAAGAAAGCCCTGTTAGAAATTGAAAACCAAATACTGACATAGTTATATAACATTTTAGATGCTAGAATGTTATTAGCAATGGAAGAGGACATGCATATAAGGATTCAAGAGTTGTTAAATACTTGTGCATCCATTACTCCATAGGAGTTGGATAGGACTCTTGAGGTTGCAGATAGGAAAATCTTTCACAATAAGCACAGAATAATCAGTCTTATGCTAGTAGGGTTAATGAGATAGTCACTGAGATACACAAGGCATGGGCTCATTTTTTGGCTACAAACCCTAGTTTTTATACTTCACTGAAACCTAAGACAGATACTATAGACATCTTGATTGAAGGGAAAGGAAAAGGTATTGTGAGTACTTCACCCTCAATTTTGAAAAATATTAAGATATTGGATATAGAGCCCCTGGTAGAAACTAATGTACAGACAAATGTTGAGATAATGACAAAATTAGAGTGTAAAGATTGGAAATTTATAGGCTACTAATGTTTAGGAAAATAGTCCTCCAGATCAAAATGTACAAGTTGAGGTCACATTTCATAAGGAGGAACCAATAGTAATCGATATTGCACCAAGTGGCAAAGCCACCAGTGCAAGTGAGGAAACTATAAAAGTTAAACCATCAGAGGAGAAGAAAGGGGAATCCGGCAAGGAACTTGTAGTGAGTCCATCGTTGTTGTCAATTGACACCTCATAGGTTGAATTTAAAAGCATTACCGAGATGAGTTCTACTGAACTCATGATGATGGCTGCACAAAAAATGATGAAGGAAGGATCTATGGACAAAGGGGTTATTGAACAGTCTATCACTATTTTGCATAGACTTGTCCCAAAGTGAAAATTTGACAAAGAAGTGAGCCCATATGACAAGATTAAAATTATCACAGAGCACATTTCAAAGGATTTTTAGTCTTTACAATAGATATCAAACTAGAAGGCATTGGAGAGGTTTACACGGGCAAAGAAAGCAACATTTGATCAGATGATTGAGTCAAAGAAGAAGGAGATTCATGATAAGCTAAAGTTGATAGATAATTCTTTGAGATAGTGTACTAATATATTATAGAGTATGTTGTAACACAAGTTTACTTACAACTGATTTAGATAAAAGGATTAAGGATATCCAGGAGAAGATTGTAGGTATAGTCAATTCTTTTGATGGTTCACATTCTTTGACTACATTTATTGATGGTCAGATTTTTGTTTTGAAAGCTCAAGTCTCTTCTCTTGAGATGGATAAAGATAAAATTATAAGGAGAGCCAAAGGTCTTAGAGGATTGGTGAGTCCCTAGTTGGATTCATTAAGTGTACATAAGAAGGAGTGTATTGATCTAGTTGATAAGCCCACACCGACAAAACTTAAAGATAAGGAGGCATATGCACATATGCTTAATGGACTTGTATCTATTTTCAGCACACTCAAATCAGGTTGGGATACCTATCTAGAGATTTTGGAGAAAGCCTATCCAAAAATTTTCAAATATATTCAGCTCCGGTAAGGTATTATGGGACATTCTTTGTATAGTCTTTCATTCTTCATCATGGTTTTTGTGATTTTTGATGGAATTGATGTCAAAGGGGGAGTATAAGTGAAAAATATATTCTTGGCATCGAGAGATGTGGAGTATTTTTTATCATGATCATAGATGGATATTCAGCTCAGGGGGAGCAGTCTCAGGGTGAAACCGATAGATGGAAACCATTTTCATTTTTCACATGAGTGTTTCCATCAATGCCAAAAAGGGGAGATTGTTGGCAATTGACACTCAATTGGTTGGTTTCAATATGTTGTCATTGATGGCAACTTGGAAACATGTTCCGGCTTTCATATTTTGGTTTGGTTTATTACCAGGAGACACTTCACTGACACCGACAGGTATCTTCACTGGTTGGAAGGATTTCTTTGGGTACCAGCATTTCAAGCCAACATGACTTCATCAGGTTGTTGGTATTGGAGGCCAACATCATTTTGGGAGATCCGACATCAACAATTGATTTTTGATATTTATGTATATATGTTATTGAGCTGACTTGTATATTCATTTTGTAATTATCTTTGTAAGACGACATAAGGCATGATGGATTGTGAGGGTATATAAGTTAGTTGATTAGATCATTTTGATATAGGAGATGTATTGTATGGAATATAATGTGAGATATATGTGAGAGATCATGTATGTGAGGATATTTATGTAAGAGGTCATTCCAGTAAGGGTTTAGGGTTTAAGGCCGGAACAGACATAGCTTCACCGAAACTGTATTCAGGCATAAAAGATGCTATCTTTGCAGTTCACTCATTTCTCCAAATTGTAGTCTAGATTTGTATTTAGTCAGTGAGGCTCCTTTTTTGATTGAGCAGTGTGCTCTAGGATATAAGCGTTCCTGCATGTGCATACCCCTTTATTTTGTAATATCTTTTCATATGGCCAATGGATTGATATTGTGGTATTCATTTGTGTGATTGGCTTATTAGTTGCTTTACTTCTTTCAATCTAATATGTACTGGTATACTGGTTGGTGAATGCATGTTTTAATAAGGTTAAATTTAATTATTTTGGTAGAACATTGATTCACCCCCCCCTCTCAGTGTTCTTGGATTCCAACACCTCGTTCCCTCTTTCATTATCTTCATCCTTTCATCACCTACTCTTCTAATCCATTTCGAGAGCACACTCTTGTTCTTCAAACCCACATGTCCTCTCGAGGGGGCATACAACTACTTCCTCTTAATCCTTCCTCCTCATCATTATTCCTCATTTCATGACTGGGGCAACATGCTACTAGTCCTTATCCATTTCTTCCACTATGTTTTATTCTTCTTTGATATAACATCATTTCACGACGCTATATCAAAGAGGGGCAAAATGTAGACACCTAAAATTAATATTTAATTAATTTAAGCTTGTCAACATAATTAATTGATTTAATTGTGTTATCCTTATTCCTCCCAGTGTTAATTAACTCTAATTTAATTAATCCTATCTCTATTGTCTATTAATTGATTTATCAAAAAAATTAATTATTCCCCCATTCTCCTTAAGTCCCCTCCTATAATTATTTTTTCTAAACCCATTTAGTTAATTAATTTTAATTAATTAACCTAGTCATGTGATTCCTACAAATCACTTTTTCCTAATCCCACTTAACTGTTAGCATTTTCACAAAGGGAGATTGTTGGCATTTCAGCAAGTTTGTTGGTATAAGGATATTGAGAAGGTTGTTGGAGATTGTTGATATAACTGTGAAAGGATGATTACTGTCTTAATAATATTATTTTGTCATTGATGTCAAGCAATTGAATTTCTGATTCAGTATGATGTTGCCATATCTTAATGAGTATGTATAAAGATGTCGGTAAGTGACACTGAATGAATGTAACAATGAAGGGGAGTAATAAGTTATTCAATGGGCAACTATTACTGAGTTAGACAGTGATGAGGTCTTATTGTTTTGATTGTTTTGATATCCTATATATGAGTATTCGAAGACTGAACAAGAAGGAGAAAAGATTTCAAGCCATATAAATAGTTAAGGCTTGATACTATTCTATGTTACTGAGCAAGATGCTAGTCAGTAAACCCTAAGGTTATCGCTATCGGTCAAAGAAGGTAGAATATCTACGGAGTGAGTTTCAGTATTTACCGAGTAACAACCGAGTAAAAACAAAAATGCATTGGATGGTTAAATATATTATTAAATGTAGAATGCCAATAAGCTAGAGTTGAATAGATGATTGGTATGTCGTGCAAGAAGTTTGTTGAGGATCTACAACAATGAAAACACAGGAGATAGATCTACAACGCAGATTGAATGGTCATAACCTGGCACAAGTTCCAAGGAAGGAATACAAGTTCCAAGGCATGATAAAACATTTTCAGATCAAAGGATACAATTAACCTAGTCACATTTGAAGATCTGATGGCTAAGATTGATCATGGGAAATGTGATCAAGGAGATTAAGCGGTTAGGAACTGTTTATAAATAAGAAATTGTTGATGAAAAATGTATGCGGGCTAAAAGAAGAATAGTGATACTACAGTAGTGATCACCGAGCACTAAAGATTGAAGATCTGATTGAAGAATAGATTGAGAAGCCCAACAAGAAGCAAGATAAGTCTTATGACAAGATTATTTTGAGCACATAGAATCTGCTTTAGCATTTCAGATGTGAAGTTGCAGATATATTTTATACTATTATTTATTTTGTAAGTGACAGGAAATCTCTTAATCGAGTGGACCTAACAGTCTTATTTGTAAATCCTCTAGCAAGGTAACATTCTGAATGAGTGTTTGAAATTCTTTGACAAGGTCACTTCTAACAAAGTGCAAGACTCTAACAAGTCTGAGGGAAACCCCTTTATCGGGTCACATCTAGCAATGTGTTTATGTAATCTGTAACTGGATTGGCTTTTAATTGAGCATACTCTAGAAGGGTATATTTCTTAGTGGGTCCAAAATCCCACAATGGTTTTTCCCTATTTGGATTTCCATGTTAAATCTGGTGTTAAATGTGTTATGATGTCTTAAGTGTATCTGTATGAGTTTGAATGATTTACAGTCATAGTTGCATATCAGTTAAGGCTACCAAGGTTGAATCTGATAAATATATTGCATTGTGAGTTTTTATGATTCACCCCCCCCTCTCATCTTAACTAACAATTGGTATCAGAGCTTTGGACTCTGAAAGAAAAGTTTAAAGGTACTTGAGGCAAAGATCCGAAGATGTATAAAAGGAATGCACCAAAGCTGAACAAGTCAAGTTTCTCCACATGGCAAAAAAGGATGAAGCTACACTTATCAAGAATTGGAGAATATGCAACAAATTATCTGGAGAATGATTACATTGCACCTAGCACCTACCCGATGACAATGGAAGAGATAAAGGCAAAGCAAGAACATATTCAAGCAATGATTGAAATAACATCAGCATTAACCGACTCCGAGTTTAATGATCTAGAAGGCTGCAATGATGCCAAAGCAATGTGGAGCAAGCTTATATCTGTGTATGGTGGTGATGAACATGTTCAGAGAGAAAAAGTAGATAGTCTAAGAGGTCAAATTGAATCCATGAGAATGAATGAAGGTGAGAAAATAACCCAATATAGTACAAGGTTAAAGGAAACTGTCAATCAAATCAAAGGAGCAGGAAGAACTATTGAAAAAAAGGATGTAACAAGTGAGTTGCTTAGAACACTTCTACCTGCTTATGCCATTTGAGTCTCTGCAATCAATGAATTAAGGTCTATACCAAACATGCTAGTCTCTTTGGATGCTACTATTGGTAAGCTACATGCATTTGAGTTAAGTAATTTTGATAACAGTGGGTCTTTGGTAAATAAAGTTGAATCTGCATTCAGTTCTTTTCATATTAGTGAATTTGATGATTACAATGATAGAATGTATAAGTATACTAAAGGAAATAATAGTGGAGCAAGTGAAAGATTTCAAAAAAACATGGAAGAGGTACACAAACTATATGAGGAAATCAAAAAGCAAGAAGAGTTTGAAGCATTATTAGCCAAAAGGTTACCGAGAGGCAAAGGTAAGTATAAAGGAAAGTTACCTTTAAAATGTTTTAATTATGATAGAATAGGACAAATGGCTTCTAATTGTCCTGACAAGGAATCTAGTGAAAAGAGAGAATACCGAGATGACAGACAGAAAGACAACCAACATAGAGGACATCGAGACTTCAGAAGGAAAGATAGAAAGACATGCCTAGTAGTTGATGAGGAATCCAACGATGATAAATCTAATGGGATTGAGACAAAGGAAGTTGTTTATGTGGCTATCAAAGATGGATCAGATGAAGAAAGGTATGAGGAAAAAGCCTTAATATCTCACATAAATAAAAATGATTCTTGGATCATAGATAGTGGATGCTTGTTAGGATTCCCACATATACTGAGAGGGGGGGTGAATCAGTATCTAACCGGTTAATGGAATTTCTTATCTTAAAACATGTAGAACATAATATAATAGTGTACCTGTATGCAAGAAATAATGCAATTAACAAAATTATGAACATCCACATGAAAAGCACACCATAACACAATGATTTAATGAGGAAACCCGGTGTGGGAAAAACCTCAGTGGGATTTGTGACCCACAATATTTTCTTACTGGCCAATAAGAGAATATTACTTACAATAGGGGGCCTGCACATGCAGGAAGGCCACTTGCCTAGAGCTCACTGGTCAATGGGAAGTCTCATTGACTTACAATGTGGATTATACAAATCCAATATCGTGTACTGCTTTACAATAGCATCTTCAATGCCAGATTCAGTACTGGTTTCTGCTCTGTTCTTTACATATACCCCTTAACCTATATTTCACATAATAGGTTTGCCTAATTTTGCCTTATCATATTTTCCTACATCTTACAAAATGTCCTACAATGACTTCTTATATATACAAGTCATTTTAAAATGATATTGAGTCAGATTACAAAGTTTATTAAATAATAAACAAAATATATTATAACAAAATCCTGTCGGCTTCTGTGCCGGTATACTTGCTTTCTCTGTGTCGATGCCGGTGTCCTGAGTGCCGGTGCAAAGTGTGTTTTGCTGATGCCAGTGAGTTGCCTTGCTGGTGCCATAGGATTGTAAGGTTGCCATAAATGACAAAACCTTCAATCATCTTCAATGTCTCATTGGAGTGTCCATATGCCAACAATCTCCCCCTTTGCAATTGATGGCAACACTCATGAGAAATTTCAAAAAAGTGTTCTCCAAAAAAAATGTGTGTCCAAAAATGTTACCAAAAATGTTTGCTCCTCCTGAGCATATGATTCCTGTAGTGTTCCTGTAGTGTTTTTGAATTTTCTCATTCCTCTACTCCCCCTTTGACATCAATGACAAAGGTTGTCAGGATGTCGATAGAGTTTGTAGTTTCAACCTTGTAACTGGGAAGTTACAATTTGAAAAAGATCTCCCAAGATCAAGTTTATACTGTCCATAAACTTTTTGCTATCCTTTATTGCTATCTCTGTTCTCTTCACTGTACCGGTGAGATACTATAGATGCTCTGCCGGTGTTTTGTTTCCCTGTATTAGTACCTCAGATACTTCCTTTCGTAGAGATGCTAGATAGTCCAATCTTGGATTTAGTTTTGATCTCAAATGTTTTGCCTTATTCACTATTCTTTCTTTCTCTCTTTCCAATTTGAGTAGTTCTTCCTCAAAATTTGATATCTTCTCTTCAAAAATTGATAGTGTATCAGGTGAGTTGACAAAACTATTTGCAAGTTTATTGATCTCATCTTGTACCTTGCTCATTTTCTTTTCTATATCTACAGTCAAAAAGTTTGTTTTACAGACATCTTTGTATAGATTTTTGTACTCTTTCAACAAATTACATAATTCCGGTAGAAGTGTGTCAAAATCTCCATTACACTTCTTTATTTGCTCATCAAAGAATTTCTATTTTTCAATTTCTACCTTATCCTTTACTAACTCTTCCTTTATTTTCTCAATGTTTTCAGAGATATATTTACATAGTGTATCCAGTTGTCCTAAAGAATCTTTGTTATCTATGTTACAGTTGGGAGCAATTACCTTCAAAATTGGTATGGTATCATCAATTGCCTTGTAAGCTTGTGAGTTGTAGTCGGTTATTTTCTTGATAGAATCTAGTAATACCTCAGTCACATTTGTTGATTTGTATCTTGATGATGATCCAATAATCTGAGTACCAGCGGAAGTAACCAAGCTTGTATTGACCTCTGTTAGGTCTGTTTGTGTTTGCATTTCTTTAAGCACTGGTTTTCCTACTTCACTAGTTGCCGGTGGCACTGTTTCCTTATGTACCTATTCCTGTTGCTGTTGTTGTTCCAGAGCCTTTAGCTCTATTTGTTTCTCTGTATGTTGCATTGCCTCAGTCTGTGACTCAGTCTCTATCTTTTGTTCTTTATCTTTTGTTGGTTTATTAGTTTCTTCTGCTACCGGAGGCTCACTAGCCATATCCGTCTTACCTGTTGTATGTTTATCTACCACTGTGTTGATCTTTTGAGTATCAACATCCACAGTATATAAAACTTCAGGATTAGGATTATTATCCTCTATATCCATACTTTCAACTGCCGGTTGATCTTCTGTAGCTATAGCTGTTGTTGTTATTACTGATGGAGTAATCAAAGGAGGTGGGGGTAAGTTGTCTTTGACTTTGATGCAAGGTGGTCCACCAACTATACCTTTACCCTTGTCTTTTTCCTTCTGATATACCTTTATTGGCTTGGGGCTCATGTATTCTTCCTGTTTTTCTTTTTCCACTAGGAATATGTCCCATGCATTCTCTGTCTCTTCAGTCACCTCTTTGACTCTTCCTACCATTAAAGCAATGTGCCGGTGTGCAGTAGAAAATACTGATCGGTTGACTTTAGCAATTAGATCATCAATTTCCTTGGGTGAGTTTACTGGGTATACAGCAAGTAGTTTTTCTACCTTAATTTTCTTGTCAAGTTCTACTACTGCTAGTCTCCTTGCTTCTATCCTTTTAAATAGCTCAATTGGAATTTCATTTGCTACTTCCATAAAAAATTTCTTATACATGTCCATATGCAATATAACACTGTTTTCAACTTCTTCTTTTTCATCAACTGTCAGAGTGTCATATATTTTCTCTATGTTCTTCAATTTTTCTTCCTCTGTAATTTCATTTAACAATACATCAAGAGGGGCCAAGTCTTTGTTTGTCTTCTTCTTCTTTTTGGGTGTCAGTTTCTTCTTTGGTGTAGCCTTTCTTACCGGAGATCTCACTACTTGTTGTTTTTGTCTTGTCCTCCTAGGTGAGGGAGTGGTTGCCGATGAGGGATCTCTTTTCCTTACAACTCTCTTGAAAGTTGTAGGCATGTCATTTTCCGAAGAAGTACCTACCGGTGATAAGTGAGTTTCAGGTTGTAGAGCTGCTAACTCATCCTCTGTTATGCCGGTTTGTTTTAGCACATCTTCTTTAATGGCCTTTTCTTGTCTGGAACCTCTTCTTACTGTTGCCTCAACCTTTTTTACTCTTTTCTTAGATTGTATTTGGCTTTCTATGGTCTCAGCATTACCAAATACTTCTTCCTTGGGTTCTTTGGGGGCTTAAAGGAGTGCTTTGGCATATATTTCAATGATCAAATCATCTGTTTCATAGCCCATCTCTATTACCCAAACAGTCCTAGGGATGACTGCTTCCATCCAGATTTCATCCTTTTTGATCACAAAGTAGATTTCCTTCTTGTATTTGTTAATCATCTTTTGTGATAGTCTAATTCTCTTCTTCATTTTGTCCTTAAATGCTTGAAAGAAGTCATTTATATTCTATTCCTTGTCTTCTCCCATATTATTGAATAGTTCTGTTAACTGTTTACCTACCGGTATATCATAGCCAAGTTCTTTGTAGCCTATACCGGGAACCTATTTGGATATGTGTAGCATTAGGCATACTAACAAATTTCCAAACTTAAAAGTTCCTTTCTTGTCTTTCTTGATCTTTCCAAGATTGTCAATTAATTCATCCTTTAACCATTCACATACATCAATCTTTGCATTATCTGTGACCATATCATAAGCACTCTTAATGCATAAACTTGATACTAAATTAAGTCTATTTGCATGAGTGGCCTTATACCCTAATATCATGCTGATAAATCTCACATTAATGTCTTTTACATCATTTACTCTTAGAGATCTTTTATCAGATGTGGCACCAGTTAAATCCATAACTAGGTCATTGGATACCTTCTTAGTTTTATCTAGTCTTTTACCAGTGGTCGGTAATCCTGTGATAGCTTTCATAGCTTCCTTAGTGATTTTATGGATTGCATCTAGCCATAAAAATTCTCCATGCACCCTGCTTAAGACTATCCTAATAACATCCTTGGGAAATTCGGGAATGCTAAGGATCTCTGTGAATCCTAGGGTTTCAATGATTTTGTGTTCATCTTTTACTTTACTGGTTTCATCACATATCACAGATTTGAACATTGTTTTAATCTCTTCATCTCCTAGTTCCTCAATGTTGCAGTGAATGCAAATTCTAGGGTCTTCAGCATAAACAAATCCCTTAGGAATTTGAGAAAAAGCACCTAAAGCATCATCTTTCTTTGCTACTTCGGGAATTATTTGAAATACGGGCCTAGGTCTTTTTATGATTTCTACAACAGTAGGGTTTGCTACATATTCAATTGCAGAGGTGGATGCCATGATAAAATACCTTTAACTGCCTTTGGGATGGATGATTGCTTGGAGTGTTCTTTCTTTTTGCTTGAAATGCCTTAGCTCAGAATCTTCGCGCTCTTCGTAGGTTTGAAATCATGGTGAAGTGAAATGGAGCCAAAACTACAAATTTATAAACTTTATTTGCCATCTACCACACTAAATGTATGCTGGTTAAGTAATAACTTAACATGTCTGCCGGTATATGAGTATCTTTCAACTTCTCATCTCTAACTGAGGGAATAATAGCATATGTGTCATTTGATTTGCCAAACCCTCAAAGAAACTTTCTTCACTTCGATGAAGAACTTCTTGCCAGTGGAGCACTATTCTGTCCTTCCGGTGCAGTAATACTCTGTTCTACTGGTGGGGTGTCAGTTGATTCTACTGGTGGAGGAGTATTCCCAACATTTAGATATGCTTTTCTAATCCATTGTTTTGAGAATTCCTGCTTTACCTCTTCAACTTTTTCTTTTTCTTTCAAGCTAGCACTTTTGTTGTCTACCGGTGTTCCTTTGCTTCTGCAGAATTTTGCAATATGCCCAATCTTGTTACATACATAACAAGTTACATTGTTTTTCTGAATAGCTTTGCTATAACCTATGCCAGTTTGTGTCCTGCATTGATTAGATAATTGTCCATATCTTCCACAAACATAACATCTTACATTCATTCTACAATTTTCTGAGTTGTGACCAACCTTGTTGCATTTTGAACATTGACCGGTGGGTGTGTTGTTGTTCTGATGACTTCTATATCCATATTGATTTTCTCTATGCCCATATTTATTACAATTAAAGCATTTTCCATTGAATTTATAAGCATTAGGTTGTCTTATTGGTTTGCTGTGATCTTGAGTATTTGCAATACCGGAGCTTTCACCAACTTCAAAGCCAATTCCACAAGTATCACCATTAGGTTTTTGAGTCTTCAACAAATCACCAAGTTCCTCTGAGCTTTTCTTGAATTTATCTTTGTGTTGATTTGCAATATCCAGTTCTCTTTGTAAGATCTCTTTCTGTCTCATTAGTTCATTTGAGTCATTCTGTGTATGCATCAGATCTGTCTTCAATAGGTCATTTTCATAGCTGAGTCTTGTGTTCTCATTTGCTACATCACTTAGTCTTCTGGTCAATTCTTCTTCCCATCTTCAATTTGTTTGCAAAATCTCATAGTCATATCCTGCATCTCATTCTTTGTTGCCATGTTTTCTTGCTTTAGCTTTCCTATCATATCATTTAGAGTTTCCTTTTCATCATTCTCAAATTGCATCTTTTCACAAAGTTCTCTTCTCTTGTTTCTTGCAGTGATGAGATTTTCTTGAAGTGCTTGAATGATATCCTGAGCTGCCTTTAGATCATCTTCAAGTTTGATGTTTTTCAATTTTTCTGTATCATAGTCTGAGAGAGCTGCTTCAAGTTGCTTCATCAAGTTTTCCATGTTTACCGGTGTCAAGATCTTCCTCAAGCTGTTATACTTCTGAAAATAGAGGACCAAGCTTTGATACCAATTGTTAGGATTCCCATAGATACTAAGAGGGGGGGGGGGGGGGGGTGAATTAGTATCTAACTGGTTAATGGAATTTCTTATCTTAAAACATGTAGAACATAATATAATAGTGTACCAGTATGCAAGAAATAATTCAATAAATAGAATTAAGAACATCCACATGAAAAGCACACCATAACACAATGATTTAATGAGGAAACTCGGTGTGGGAAAAACCTCGATGGGATTTGTGACCCACAATATTTTCTTACTGGCCAATAAGAGAATATTACTTACAATAAGGGGCTTGCACATGCAGGAAGGCCACTTGCCTAGAGCTCACTGCTAAATGGGAAGTCTCACTGACTTAAAATGTGGATTATACAAATCCAATATTGTATACTGCTTTACAATAACATCTTCAATGCCAGATTTAGTACTAGTTTCTGCTCTATTCTTTACATATACCCCTTAACCTATATTTCGCATAATAGGTCTGCCTAATTTCGCCTTATCATATTTTCCTACATCTTACAAAATGTCCTACAATGACTTCTTATCTATACAAGTCATTTTAAAATGATATTGAGTCAGATTACAAAGTTTATTAAATAATAAACAAAATATATTATAACAAAATCCTGTGGGCTTCTGTGCCAGTATACTTGCTTTCTCTATGCCGGTGCCGGTGTCCTGAGTGTCGGTGCAAAGTATGTTCTGCTGATGCTAGTGAGTTTCCTTGCCAGTGCCATAGGATTGTAAGGTTGCCATCAATGAAAAAACCTTCAATCATCTTCAATGTCTCATTGGAGTGTCCATATGCCAACAATGCTCACATCACATGACAGGTGATAAACACAAGTTTGTTAAATTAGAAGATTATGATGGAGGTTATGTAAGATTCAGTAATGATGCACCATGTATAGTGAGAGGTAAAGGATCCACAACACTTCTTGACAATGCTAAATGTGATGATGTATATTGGGTTGAAGGTTTGAAATACAATTTGTTGAGTGTAGCACAGCTAAACAATACAGGATACCGAATAGAATTTCAGAAAGGAAGTGTCAAAGTTCATGACAAACATGGAAAGTTGGTTGCTACTGGAACAAAAACAAAAGGTAATATATTTCATCTTGACTCAACTTAGAATAGTTGTCTATATGCTAAAATATAAGATACCTGGTTATGGCATAAAAAGTTTTGTCATGTAAATTTTGATAACCTGATCAAAATAAGTAAGAAGCACCGAGTAAGAGGTCTACTGAGCTTGGAAAAACTTGAGAATGCAATATGCCGAGGATGCTAGATGGGCAAGATGACAAAGTCAAGCTTTACAAGTAAGTCCTACACTTCTAAAGGAATTTTAGATCTTGTGCACACTGATCTTTGTGGTCCTATGAAAGTTCAAAGTTATTATGGAGATAAATACTTCATCTTATTTGTGGATGATTACTCAAGAATGATATCAGTTATGTTTTTAAAAGAGAAATCAAAAGCCTTTCAAATGTTGAAATGGTATAAGGCTAGAGTTGAAAAAGAAATAGGAAGACCTTTGAAATGTCTAAGATCTGATAGAGGAGGAGAATTCATTTTTGATGAATTTAACCTATTTTGCAATGATCATGGTATAAAGAGACAAGTGTCTGCACCAAGAACACCTCTTCAGAATGGGATAGCTGAAAGAAGAAACAAATCAATTGTAGATTGTGCCAGAACCTTGATGATAGAAAAGAGGGTACCTCAAACATTTTGGAGAGAAGCAATCAGTACTGTAGTTTACACCCTGAACCGAGTACAACTGAAGAAAGGAACTTTGAAGACACCGTATGAAATCTAGTACGACAAGAAACCTAATTTAAGTTATTTTAAAATATTTGGAAGTAGATGTTATGTTCACAAAGATGACAGAAATGGAAAGTTTGATCAGAAAAGCAAGGAAGGAACATTTCTTGGTTATTCTTCTAAAAGTAAAGCATTTAAATGTCTGATAAAATCACCTAACAAACTAGTGGAAAGTGCAAATGTGAAAATTGATGAATTTGCAAAAAGAAATGATGAAGGAAATTCCAAAGAACCAGAAGATTATGAAGAGTTTGTATATGTTCAACTGAGAAGTCCTACCGAGAAAGTTGATGAAGAAAATGAAGAAAATACTCAGTTACCGAGTGATGAAGAAGATCATACAGAGCCTACCAAGCCTACATTAGCCAAGTATGTCAGAAACAAAGTGGATTTTCAGAAACAAGCTAAATGAAAAAGGAGAGGTCATTCAGAATAAAGCAAGACTAGTTTGCAAAGGTTATGCTCAAGAAGAAGGAATTGATTATGGTGAGACTTTTGCACCTATGGCAAGACTTGAAGGAGTGAGAACATTGTTGGCATATGCTACTTACAAACATTTCAAGGTATATCAAATGGATGTTAAATCTGCATTTTTAAATGGTATATTAGAAGAAGAAGTTTATATTGAACAACTTGAAGGATTTATTGAATACAAGAATAAAGATCAGGTATGTAAGTTGAACAAAGCATTATATGGTCTAAAGAAAGCACCCAGAGCATGGTATGAAAGACTGCACTCTTACTTAATCAAGATTGGATTTATAAGGACAAGTGAAAACAACAACATGTATATGAAGAATGATGAGAACAATGGAATACTGCTTTCAGCCATATTTGTTGATGATATTATTTTTTGTGGAAATGATTCTTTATGCAATAACTTTGGAAATGAAATGTGAAAATAATTTGAGATGTCATTAATCAGTGAAATAAAGTATTTTATAGGTCTACAGATACTGCAAATGAAAAATGAGATTTTCAATTCTCAATCCAAGTATATAAAGGAAATCTTGAAGAAATTTGGAATGGAGGATTCTAAACCTGTAAGTACTCCTATGACTACCAATTGTAAACTATCAAAGAGTGATGAATCTGCATATGTTGATGAGACACTTTACTGATCTATGATTGGAAAGTTGCAATATGTGGTTCACAACAGGCCAGATATAACACATGCAGTAGGTATAGTTGCAAGAGTTTTTGCAGATCCCAAAGAAACCCATATGACAACAATCAAGAGAATTTTTAGATACTTGAAAGGCACTGAAGATTATGGCTTAGTATATCAAAAGAGGAATGTTTTTGACTTAAAAGTCTATACTGATGTTGATTGGGCAGGAAACATTGATGATAGGAAAAGCACAAGCGATGGAGCTTTCTTTTTGGGAGACAGACTAGTAAGTTAGCTTAGTAAGAAATAAGGATGCATTTCACAGTCAACATCTGAAGCTGAATATGTCACTGTAGCATTGAATTGTACCAATATAGCATGGATCAAACAATTGTTGGAAGGTATGAATGAGAAAGTTATCGAGCTAGTAACTATATTCTGTGATAATACTAGTGCTATTAACATTTCAAAGAATCCGGTAATGCACTCTAAGACAAAACATATCTCTTTAAAGTATCATTATCTCAGAGAAGAAGTTCAAGAGAAGAAAGTTGTGCTGGAATATATTAGTTCAAAGGAACAAATAGCAGACATCTTCACAAAGCCACTGCCAAGGGACACTTTTGAGTATCTTAGAAGTAAGTTAGGGGTCCTACCCCTATCTAGTACTCATTGACAGAGTTCAGTGAAAGCATCAATTCTATGAATCTACAGGATAAATATTTATGAGTTGATGCTACTTTACACACTTTAGGAGGTTGCCTAAAGTTGTGCAGGTAATAGTGATTGAAGACAAAGCTTCTTTGACCGAGAATGAGACTACAAGGAAATCACTTCACAAAGGAAGAAATCATGAATTAGTTTTACTTTTTGGCATTGTTATCAAAGGGGGAGAAGACTAATTTGTAAGAGCCTAATAGGAGAATATGGGAGAAGACTAATGACTAGGGGAGAATTCTAGAAAATTTTAGGAGAAGTTTAAACAACAATTCGAATCCGAATTAATTGAAATAAATCAAGTTGGTATTGCCATTAAAGTTGGTTTTAACATCAATGCCAAAGGGGGAGATTGTTTGCATTTTCACAAAGGGAGATTGTTGGCATTTCAGTAAGTTTGTTGGTATGAGGATATTGAGAAGGTTGTTGGAGATTGTTGATATAACTATGAAAGGATGATTACTATCTTAATAATATTATTTTATCATTGATGTCAAGCAATTGAATTTCTGATTCAGTATAATGTTGCCATATCTTAATGAGTATGTATAAAGATGTCAGTAAGTGACACTGAATGAATGTAACAATGAAGGGGAGTAATAAGTTATTCAATGGGAAACTATTACCGAGTTAGACAATGATGAGATCTTATTGTTTGGATTGTTATGATATCCTATATATGAGTATTCGAAGATTGAACAAGAAGGAGAAAAGATTTCAAGCCATAGAAATAGTTAAGGCTTGATACTGTTCTATGTTACCGAGCAAGATGCTAGTCGGTAAACCCTAAGGTTATCGCTATCGGTCAAAGAAGGCATAATATCTATGTAGTGAGGTTCAGTATTTACCGAGTAACAACCGAGTAATAACAGAATGCATTAGATGGTTAAATACATTATTAAATGTAGAATGCCAATAAGCTGGAGTTGAATAGATGATTGGTATGTCATGCAAGAAGTTTTTTGAGGATCTACGATAATGAAAACATAGGAGATAGATCTACAACGTAGATTGAATGATCATAACCTAGCACAAGTTCCAAGGAAGGAATACAAGTTCCAATGTGTGATAAAATGTTTTTCAGATCGAAGGATACAATGAACCTAGTCACATTTGAAGATCTGATGGCTAAGATTGATCATGGGAAATGTGATCAAGGAGATTAAGTGGTTAGGAACTGTTTATAAATAAGAAATTGTCGATGAACAATGTATGCGGGCTAAAAGAAGAACAATGATACTACAGTAGTGATCACCGAGCACTAAAGATTGAAGATCTGATTGAAGAACAGATTGAGAAGCCCAGCAAGAAGCAAGATAAGTCTTATGATAAGATTATTTTGAGCACATAAAATCTGCTTTAGCATTTCAGATGTGAAGTTGCAGATATATTTTATACTGTTATTTATTTTGTAAGTGACAGGAAATCTCTAACCGAGTGGACCTAACAGTCTTATTTGTAAATCCTCTAGCAAGGTAACATTCTGATTGAGTTTTTGAAATCGTTTGACAAGGTCACTTCTAACAAAGTGCAAGACTCTAACAAGTCTGAGGGAAACCCCTTTACCGGATCACATCTAGCAATTTGTTTATGTAATCTGTAACTGGATTGGCTTTTAACCGAGCATACTTTAGAAGGGTATATTTCTTAGTGGGTCCGAAATCCCATAGTGGTTTTTCCCTATTTGGGTTTCCACGTTAAATTTGGTGTTAAATGTGTTATGATGTATTAAGTGTATCTGTTTATGAGTTTGAATGATTTATAGTCATAGTTGCATATCAGTTAAGGCTATCGAGGTTGAATCTGATAAATATATTGCATTGTGAGTTTTTATGATTCACCCCCCCTCTCATCTTAACTAACATTAACCTAATTAATCCTTCTAGAATCTCTCATATTCATGCTTATCATTATCCTTCAATTTTATATTCCCACGCATGTCACATCAACATTGAGAGTCTCAAACAAATTGAAATTTCTTTGAATCCCTCAATGCATCCTTATTTTGGAATTTTTAATTCCTCATTTTGAAATTCAAATTCCTTTCCCCCCCTCTTCTCAAGGAATTTATATTCCTTTTTATTTTCCCAAGGCATCCTTGATCTATGCTTTCCATTTGAAATCAATCTTAGCCCTTCATGAGAAAATCAATCTTGGCCCTTCATTGGCCTCCTCCAATCCATAAGTTGGATGATCATTTCCTCACAAGGGATCCACTTCTCATGCATTTTCATGCTGCCCATTTCTTTTCGATCCACTTCCTCCATAGCATTCTCATGCTGCCCATTTCTCCTATCTCTTCTTCCTTCAATATTCCAATCCAAATCCATCCAAACCTATCTTCTTGAGCACTTGGAGAGAATTCCACACATCCCCATCAAGGACCAATCCACTCAAGTGAGGAAGGGGCTCATTCTTCGCTTCACCAAAGGTCTAATCCAAAGGAGAAGGCAAGATAGCAAGGTATAAATGGTTTTTATATGTTTGTATGTCTTATTTGAATCAAAACCATCTAATCCTACATTTGCTCATTTCTCCCTCTTCAATGGGATTAATTGACCAATCTTCTATGAAGGCTCTATGGGATAAGTTGGAGGCTCTGAATGAAGGTGACCCTACTATTAAAATTGCTAAACTTGATGGTTACAAGGTAAGGTATGAGAATCTGAAAATGGAAGAAGATGAAAAGATTACTTCTTTTATGGAAAGAGTTAGTGAAATTGTTATGGGAATTCAGTGTTGTGGTCGATCTTTGAGCAAAGATGAGATTGTTTCTAAATTAGTGAGAGATTTGCCACCGGATTACAAGATGAAGGCTACTACAATTAATGATCTGAGAACAATTGCTAATACTTCTGTTAATTGGGATACTTTGGTTGGAAAATTATCTGCTTTTGATCTTGAAGAATTTGGTCCTCAAGGAGCTGCAAAGATTGAATATGCTTTTCACACATCTGCATCATCAACCAAAAAGAGTAATTGTAAAGATTTATATGTGAAGGAATTAGAGGAAATAAAGAAATAAGATGATGAGTTTGAGAAACTTGAAGCCCTATTTTCTAGAAGAGTACCTAAAGGTTTGTCAGGAAGTAAGTATGAAAGAAAATCGCCTTTTAAATGTTTTGCATGTAATAAGATAGGTCATTTTGAATCTAGATGTCTTGAAAGGAATTAAAGATTTGAAGAGAAAGCCAAAAGATCTTTTAGGCCTAACCATGATTATCAAAATAAGCATAAGTACAGGAGAAACAAAGACAAATCATATTACTATGCGAATGAGGAAGGTGTGACTGATTCTAATGATGAACCAACATAAGATTTAGCTAGTGGATCTGACAGTGGAAAGGAATGGGTATTTTTGGCTATCAAGGAAGATGCTTCGACACCTGTTGTTCAAAATGAGGAAAAGGCCCTTGTTGCTAAAATTGAAGACAAGGATGAATGGGTGATAGACAGTGGATGTTCACATCATATGACTATAGATAAAATGAAGTTTTTATCTTTGCAAGAATTTGATGGTGGATTGGTTAGATTTGGAGATGACAAAGCATGTATGATAAGAGGAAGAGGAACTATATCATTGGATGGTAAGCATAACACTGATAATATTTATTATGTTGAAGGTTTAAGGCGTAATATTTTGAGTGTAGGACAGTTGGTGGATAAGGGATTTCAATTACAGTTCATGGATGGAAAATGAAAAATCATTAATAGAGCTAGATTGGAGATTGCAACTGGTACACAAACTAAAGGTAACATCTTTCATTTGAACTCCGATGAAGACATGTTTGATTGGAAAAGTTGATGAGAGTTGGTTATGGCATACGAGGTTATGTTATGTGAATTTTGATTGCATTGTAAATATCAGTTCAACTAAGGCTGTTAGAGATATACCTAAGATTGTGAAGCCCTATAATCCAGTATGTAAGGAATGTCAAATGGGAAAGCAAGTCATAACTTGTTTTAAGAGTATACGAGACAAATCTAATGATTCTCTTGATCTTATTTATATTGATTTGTATGGTCCTACTAGAATAAAGATTTTTTAGGGTGATTGATATTTCATGCTAATCATTGATGATTACTCTAGAATGATGTGGGTTACTTTTCTAAGGGAGAAATATGAATCTTTTGAAAAGTTTAAGATCTTTAAAACTAAAGTTGAGACATAGACAGGTTTGAAGATTAAATTCTTAAGGTCAGATCAGGGTGGTGAATTTACATTAGGTGAATTTAACAATTATTGTGAGAAGCATTGGATAAGGAGACAATTGTCTTCTCCTCGAACACCTCAATATAATGGTGTTGTCAAAAGAAAGAACAAAACTATCTTGGATGCAGCCATAACTATGATGATGGAAGCTAATTTGCCTCATATCTATTGGAGAGAAGCTATGAGCACAATGATATAAACATTTAACAGAGTTCATATCAAAGGAGACACCGATAATACACCTTATGAGTTATGGTTTGGTCATACACTTACAGTTAAATATTTCAGAACCTTTGGTAGTAAATGCTATATTAAAAGAGATGATTCTATTGGAAAGTTTGATCCTAGATGTGATGAAGGGATATTTCTTGGCTATTATAATGAAAGAAAAGCATATAGATGTTATAACAAAAGATTGCAGAGAATTGTGGAAAGTGCTAATGTCAAGGTGGATGAGTTGTACAAGGGTCAAATTAGAACTTATGAGAGAGAATCGGAAGTGGAGATGATCATAACTGAATAGATAGTACCTATATCAAAACAAAATGTTGAACCAGTTACCCCTATAGTATCAAAAAATTCAATAGTAACTGAAGATCAGAGCAAAGGAATAGAAAGTCAGAAGACTCCTAGGTATGTAAGGTCAAATCATTCAAAGATCAGATCATTGGAGACAATAACAAAGGAGTAATGACAAGAATAATGTTGGCAACTAATGAGGTATGTTTAATTTCTCAAGTTGAACTGACATTAGTTATTGAAGCTTGTAAAGATGAATGTTGGATGAAAGCTATGGAAGAGGAATTAGATCAGACTGAGAAAACACATGGACTTTAGTTCCCCAACCTAAAAATAAGAATCTTATTGAAACTAAATGGGATTTTAGGAATAAATTGAATGAGGATCAGACAATTTGTGAGGAATAAGGCTAAAATGGTATGTAAAGGATATTCTCAGAAGGAAGGAATTGATTATGATGAGACTTTTCCTCCAGTAGCTAGGATTGAAGCTGTGAGATTATTTCTTGCTTATGTTGCCCATAAGAAATACAAGGTTTATCAGAAGGATGTTAAGTGTGCATTTTTGAATGGAGATCTTGAAGAGGAAGTTTACATTGAGCGACCTTATGGATTTTCACTTTCAGATGACAAAAACATGGTTTGCAGGTTAAGGAGAGCTTTATATGGATTGAAACAAGCCCCTAGACCTTGGTATGCTAGATTGGACAAATATCTTTTGAAGCTTGGTTTCACTAAAGGTAATGTTGATAGTAATTTATATTATAAGATTACTGATGATGACATATTGATTGTTGAAGTCTTTGTTGATTATATCATATTTGGAGGTGAGGATAAGTTATGTATGGAATTCTCTAAAACTATGAAGAATGAATTTGAGATGT
Source organism: Cryptomeria japonica (assembly GCF_030272615.1). NCBI lineage: Eukaryota > Viridiplantae > Streptophyta > Pinopsida > Cupressales > Cupressaceae > Cryptomeria > Cryptomeria japonica. The sequence goes on along the minus strand of NC_081407.1, from coordinate 374,480,991 downwards.
CTATGATTGAGGAGATGAAATTTTTCTTAGGTTTGTAGATTACTCAGAATGATAAAGATATTTTCATCTATCAAACTAAGTATGCTAGAGAGTTCTTGAAGAAATTTGGTATGGAAAATTCCAAATCGGTTGGTACTCCTATGGTTACAAGTGAGAAATTGACAAAGAATGATGCATCAACTTTGATAAATCCTACAAGGTATAAATCTATGTTTGGAGGTTTGTTATATCTAACTCAGACTAGACCAGATATAATGAATGTAGTTTTTATTGTATCAAGATATTAGAGTTATCCTAGAGAGAATCATGAGAGTGTGGTGAAAAGGATTTTCAGGTATTTGCAAGGAACAACAAAGTATGGTTTGTGGTATCCTAAAAATGATGACTTTACACTATGTGCATATACAAATGCTGACTGGACTAGAGATGTTGATGACCAGAAGAGCACATTCAGTGGAGCTTTCTTTCTTGGAAAGAAACTTGTTTCATGGATCAGCAAGAAACAGTCATGTACTTCTTTATCTATTGCTGAAGCTGAGTATGTTGTTGCTGCTACTAACTATACACAAGTTCTATGGATGAAGAAAATGTTGAAGGATATAAGGGTGGATTGTAATGAACTAGTAGTTATTCACTATGATAACTCTACTGATATTGACATATCAAAGAATCTAGTATTTCATTCTAAGACAACACACATTTCAATCAAGTATAATTTTGTGAAGGAGAAGGTGGAAGCAAATGAAGTTAGGTTGGTTTATGTGAACACTAAAGAGCAGATTACAGATATCTTCACTAAACCTTTGCCTAAGGAATCATTTGAGTACTTCAGACACAGATTGAGAGTTTCTGCCCCTTTGGTAGAGACTTGAGTGATGTTGATTGGGATCAGTCTGACATGCATTTTTAGAAATATCATTCATTCTAGATTGATGTGGTGGTGCTACTACTCAGGGGGAGTAGTCAGTTTTGTGGTTCATAGGTTTTATGACTTTTCTTTGATGTTTATGTCAGATTTTTGACATTGATGTCAAAGGGGGAGAGATATTTATGTGAAAAATAGAGCTTAACAGGGATATCATTCACAAGGGGAGTTTGGTCTATTGGTTTAGAAATTCATTGTCATATCATTTTGGGGAGATTGTTGGATGTCTTCCTTTGGGGGAGACTTGTTTGGCACTTCTTGGCACTTGGATGTTTTTCACATCTAGTGTTGCCATCAATGCCAAAGGGGGTGATTGTTAGAAATTTGGAGAAATTGATTATGTGCTGCATTGATGTTTATCATTGATGTCAACACTAGTTGTTTTGCTGTCTACCGACTTCCAGTAGAGTGGTTGGATTATCATATTGATCTGGAGTTTTGCTCTAGTTTTAGTCTGGCTATTGGAATTGGTTTGGATTGGTTATTCATGTGTTCCTAATGTGTATCACACTCATTTGGTTCAATATTTGATGACCTAGATGCTATCATATATTCTAGTAAGCCTTTTGGTTATTGATAAGGGTTCTATGAACAACGCTTTGATGGAGATCTTTTGGTGAGTCTGATAAGTGGTGTTGGTGCGGCTTCTAGAAGGTCATCCAGATGCTGATGGTTATCATGTTTGTGTTCCAGTTGATCGTGGCATTTCATTTGTCTTATGGTGACCTATTTTAGGTGCGGTGTTATTTTGTTAGGTTATGGACTAGTTTATGTAACATGTTGGTTGATGCTCCCAATGCATCACCGATTGGATTTATTGTTTGGTTTATGTTGTTTCAGTCTTAGGCTGACTTGGTTTATCATTGGTTTGCAGGATTATGTAGAAGATCTATTGTATTATATTTTAGGTGGCTGACCTAATTGTTTAAGTCCCAAGTTGATATAAATATGATGTAAGATGTCTTTGTAGATCATGGTATGCGGGCTATAGGATTATCTGCGTACGAATAAAGCTGTAATCATATGCAAAATTATTGGTCGATTATAGGTGATCAAATTGGGTTTGTGAAATAGGTTTAAGACCTTCAATATTGCGCTTAAATAGAACTGTACTCAGGCATAGGAGATGCTATTCTTGTAATTCATTTGTCTTTCTGGACTGTAGTCTAGATTTCTTTGTAGTTAGTGAGGCTCCTTTTGTGATTAGCATTGCACACTAGGCTATTGGCCTTCCTGCATGTGTAGGCCCCTCTTATTGTAATCACATACTTGTTGCAAAAGTATTATCTGACTGTGAGTAGGCTTCCCACCATGGTTTTTCCCTTTACCAAGTTTTCCACATACAAATCATGGTGTAATGTGTTATGGATGGTTGGTAATTGTTTTGTGATTTATGTTTATGATTAATTGTTATATCTACTATTCCGGTATTTGGTTTATGCATTTCGATAAATTTTTTTGTATGCTTAAAGTTTAATAATCTGTTGACAATTGATTCACCCCCGCCCTTAGTTGTCCACCAGTTATCCTACCAAAATTGCTATGATGTTTTGGGTTATACTATTTATGCCATTTAATGTTTTACCCTTTCATTAGATTGTATGAGTCCATGTCTATGATTTCTAAAGCTATAATGTTTACAAAACACTCAAACACATATGTTAATGCCTATAATGTTTAAATATTTATGTTTATAGAACACTCAAAACATGTCTATTACACTGACAATGTACTGTACAATATTGAAACATTGATATAAATATTAGGCTATCTAGCTATTTGCATCTACTTGCCTCTGAGTTGATTTTTTTAGAAAACCAATATGTGTAGTTAACCACCATGAGAATAGAGGGCACTGTAGTTAAAGGCAAAGAAACAATTACATTCAACACTATTTTTTCTTGGTAAATTGAAACCTAGTTGACAATATAACTTAAAACTTAAATGATAGTGTACATAATGTTAAACACTACATAAAACCTATCAATAGTATAAGTTACACCCCATATATTAGACTTAGCACAACACATATATTATAGTATAAATAAAATTGGGCATAATGTTGTACAACAAGTTATCGAACACCATGTATCCAAGGAGGGAACAATAATGAACAAATACAAAAAGTTGCAGACACAAAATAGAAAGAGGGGTAATACTTGTATAAAAATGGCTTTTTCTTCTCCTAATCATCCGCTCCTTCTTCGTGACTTATTCTAAAGCAATGCAATGAAATGAATTTGAGTGGATGCCATGACTATTTGAGTTGTTATCGTTAATGATTTGTGGATTGGTTGTCTAATTTGGAGAAATAAATATATGTCTTGCTGTTTAGATTATGTTTTTAGATTTTATTTTTTAAAATTTTAAATATGCCCTAAATGGATGACTTGACTGGTTTGGTTGATAGCTTGTAGTATTTCCCAATGTTTAAAATTGTGTCCTATTAATTTAATAGGTTCAATAGCGGTCTTACATCTTACTGTTATTTGATGTAGGGGGAGTAGGTGGAAGTGCCCATTATGTGTGTGCTTCACTATGTTCAATGGGACACAATGTGCTGGTTTTGTTTTAATAAGTGATATGAATGTGGATCTAACTAACCAAAGTTGGATCTGATTGGTACTTCCGATGGGATGGCATGTCTTGTAACTGGAGTAGGGTAAAGGAGAAAATCAACAGTTTCATAATTTTCTTCATCATAATATCCATTGGTAAGTTTGAGACCATACTTAAATGATGGTGTCACATTTGTCGCATTGTGGATGTCCTCTACAATATGCAATTATTTCTCTTTCTTTGGTGGTTTGATATCTTCACGTGATAGGTCCATTTGATCATGTGAGATGGTCAATTCATATGCATTAGAAATTCAAGGGATGATTTTACTACAAGAAGTAATTCTTTATTCTTCCCTCATATATTTTCCTACCCATTGTTCATCTAGCATCTATGCGAGAACTAGTTGTGCTTCATCATTTGGATGAGATTTTTGGCACAACTTCCATCTTAGTTGGTGATTTTTGTTGCATTGGATTATTTTTTTTCTTTTTCACTTTCTTTGTAGGACTATTGTTTCTCATCTTACTTTGTACCTTTTCCTTCTTCTTGTTGTTGTTCATGTTATTGCTATTTGATCTAGCAACACTAGCATAACTTTATTCATACTTCTACCACATCATTGAATGCAATTCATTTTTAACCCACACTATTTCTGCATCTATATAAGATGTCATGTTGTTACCTAATAGATTAGAATTTTGGATTCTTTGCATGAGTTCCCTTGCATATTCAATTCTATGTAACTCATGCTAATTTTACTTAACACTATGTTTACATTGAAAGGTAGATTAGTTGCATTTAGTCACTATAATATATTTCTTCTTCAATGGAGTCATTTCCTAAATAATGATATTGATCCTCTTAATCTTCATAGTTCTTAACATAATCTCTTCATACATGATTTTTTTCCTCTTTGTTTATTGAGAGGAAAAATGTATGCTTAGGTGTGGTAGTTTAGCTTCCAACTTTATTATTTTTCTTATTTCTTATTTCAATACGGATACCATTAACTTATGTTTGAGAATATTTATAATTATAATCCTCTTCATAATAATCATAAGTGAACTCTTCATTTTGACAAAAAGAGTACTTACATGTTCAAATGTGATAGTTTGAGATTCTAGTAGCTTAGGTTTTGCTTGAAACTACTCAATTTCATCTTCATATGACATGTTTTTAATTAAAAAAGCAACGTTAACCAGGGTGTCAACCCTTTACATAATCAGAGACTATCAAAAAGAAAAAAACTAACCAAGGGAGAAAGCCCCCCAACAACTAGGTCAAACATGCGAATAGGAAAGATTACCAGACCAAAAAACTAACCAAGCCCAACTCAAGGAGGGGTAGAGACACCGAAGCCTTGATAGGGAGAGGTTTGGACAAGGGGGGAGGACCTCCCCTTCTTCCTACAATGAACCATAGTCCAAGCAATACAATCATGAGGACCATTAAGAGAGAGATCAATAGGGAGTGAATCCATAGGGTTGTGGTCAGAAACAACTATAGAGTGTTGTTGTGTTAAGAACTGGGAAGGAAAATTGAGAGGGGGGGGGGCTGAATCAGTTGTCAATAAATTATATCCCAAAACCAATTATTCCAACTTCAAAATTAGTGTTGGTAAAATAGATTAACAGTTATAGCAGTACCTGTTAGGTCCTGAAGACGACTGAGAGGGGGGGGGTGAATCAGTTGTCTAATAAATTCAAACCAAAAACAACTTAACCAAACTTAATGCTTAATACCAGTAAACCAAACTTAATGCAAGTAGACAGTTTATCAGTTAATTGCAGTACCGATAAAGATTAATGCATGAAACAGAAAGACAATAGCATCCACAACACATACACCAATATTTGTACGTGGAAACCCTATAAGGGGAAAAACCATGGTGGGAAACCTTACCCACAATCAGATGATACTACTGCAGATAGTATGTGTATAAAATAGGGGTCTGGACATGTAGAAAGGCCAAGCACCTAGAGCTCACTGCTCAAACACAAATGGGAGTCACATTGACTATAATTGGATGGTTAAATCCAATAATGATGTACTACTCAAAATAACATCTTCATATGCTGGATTCAGTACCGGTTCAGTTCTGATATGCCTTCACAAAACCTTCCTTCAATCTTCAAATGATGTCTACTTGTATAGCTCTGCTTATTTTTGCATATACTGAATTACACTCCTTTTCACATTCACACATTGATCTCACAAATGAGATCTTATATTTATACCATAGCATAAGACCAATTAAGTAGGCCAGCTCACAAAAAGATATTACAATAAAAACAATTTACAAGTAAAACAATAACCGATGCAACATCCAATTCAACATGTCGGCTTAATGCATTTACAATCAATAATAAATCATCTCCATAGCATGTCATGCTGATCTGGAATAGATAAGCTTGCCGATGCTTATCCTGGACCTATTTGCCGGTAACAACAAATATGCAAACACAAATATACCAATTAATAAATCTTCAAGACAAAGTGTCGAAATGATGTCTTCGACATAACCAAGTATTTTCCATGTCATTCCAAGTGCCGGTGAACAATATATCCTGCCGGTGAACCAGATACTGGTGACTATGCATAAGTCACTTGCTTGCCGGTGAACATTGCCAATTCTCCAAGTGTCAGTAGGCTGACCAGAGTTGATAAGTGTTGACATCAATGACAAAACCATATCAACATATCCAAAATACCAACAATCTCCCCCTTTGGCATTGATGGCAACACAATCTATGGAAAAACCATCAAAGTGCCAAAACAAAAATGCCAAATACCAAAAACCAACAATATCCCAAAAGAGATCATAACCAGAAATCAGAATTCAGGTACAAAGTAATCATTCTCTCCTAAAATAACAATCTCTCCCCCTAGGAGTAACATGTGTTTTTCCATATCAATATCTCCCCTTTGACATCAAATGCCAAAGTAATATAAAAACCAGATTCAATTACAAAATACCAACTTATTCAATATACCAACTACTCCCCCTGAGAAGTAGATCTACTCATCAAAGATGGAGTAAAAGATTTCTCTGTTAGTTCTGTCGGTTGATGACAAACATCGACTATCTAAGTCTCTACCGGTGGGGGTATGACCCCAAGCTGATCTATGAGATATTCAAAAGTCTCCTTAGGCAAAGATTTAGTGAAAATATCTGCAATCTGCTCTTTAGTATTTACATAAACCAGTTTTACTTCCTTTGCTTCAACATTCTCTTTCAGAAAGTTTAGTTTGATAGAGACATGTTTAGTTTTAGAATATAGTACCGGATTCTTTGATATATCAATTTTTGTTGTATTATCACAATAGATAGTTATAGGTTCCTTACATTTTACCTTTATGTCCTTCAACATTTGCTTAAACCATAATACCTATGTACAGTTAGTTGCTACTGCAACATATTCTGATTCTACTGTTGATAAAGATATGCAACTTTGTTTTTTACTCAACCAAGAAATTAATCTGCTTCCAAGAAAAAATGCTCCACTGGTGGTGCTTTTTTTGTCATCTACATCTCTTGCCCAATTTGCATCTGTGTATGCACATAATTCAAAGTTTTCATCTCTAGGATACCATAGGCCAATATTTGTAGTGCCTTGTAAGTACTGGAAAATCCTTTTTACTACTAATTCATGATTTTCTCTAGGATTACTTTGAAATCTTGAAACAATACATACTGCATTCATAATATAAGGTCTTTTTTGTGTCAAATACAATAGCCCTCCTATCATCAATTTGTACCTAGTCAGATTAACAGGTGTATATTAATCCCTTAGTTATAATTTATCAGTAGTAGTCATAGGTGTGCTTACCGGTTTAGAGTTTTCCATGCCAAATTTTTTTAGTAACTCCTTCAAGTACTTGGATTGACTCAAGAATATACCTTTATCAGTCTGTAAAATCTACAATCCTAATAAGAATTTTATCTCTCCAATCATAGACATTTCAAATTCTTTCTGCATTTCAATAGAAAAGTCTTTGCATAATCCATCTTCTCCTCCAAAGATTATATCATCAACAAAAACTTCTATAACCAAGATTTCATCATTAGTCACTTTATAGTATAAGTTGTTGTCAACATTAACTTTAGAAAAACCAATCTTCAAAAGATATTTATCCAATCTAACATACCAAGCTCTTGGATCTAGCTTCAATTCATACAAAACTTTCCTTAACCTGCAAACCATATCTTTGTTATCTGTCAAAGAAAATCCATTAGGTTGCTCAATGTAAACTTCTTCTTCAAGATCTTCATTCAAAAATGCACATTTAACATCCATTTGATATACTTTGTAGTTCTTATGTGCTGCAAAAGCCAAGAATAATTTGACTGCCTCAATTCTAGCTACCGGTGCAAAGGTTTCATTATAATCAATTCCTTCTTTCTATGAATATCCCTTACACACCAGTCTTGCTTTATTTCTGATTACCTTACCATCTTCATTAAGTTTGTTTCTGAATACCCATTTTGTTCCAATTACATTTTTGTCTTTAGGCCGGGGAACTAATGTCCATGTGTTATTCTTCTCAATTTGTTCTAATTCTTCTTCAATAGCTTTAATCCAGTGTTTATCTTCACATGCCTCATTAATTGATGTTGGTTCAATTTGAGAAATAAGACATACCTCTTCATTTTCTAGTCTCCCTCTTGTCATAACTCCTTGATATTTGTTCCCAATTATCTGATCTCCAGAGTGGTTCAATCTTACATACCAGGGTGTCTTTGTTTGTTGCTGTTCTTCAGTTACAGTGGAATTTTTAGATGATATCGGTGTAACTAGATCTTCATTCTGTACTGGTGTGTTCAATGTAGGCTCATTTTTCAGTATCTCTATTGCTAGTTCAGAGTCTATATACCTTGAATTTCCTCTAAACTGTTCATCAATTTTCACATTTGTACTCAACAATTTTCTGCAATCTCTTGTTAAAACATCTATATGCCTTGCTCTTAGATGAATAACCAAGAAAAATTTCTTCATCACTTCTAGGATCAAATTTTCCAATATACTCATCTCTTCTAATATAGCATTTGCCTCTAAATATTCTGAAATATTTAAGAGTAGGAGTAATACCAAACCATAGTTCATGAGGGGTCTTACCAGTTTCACCTTTGATGTGAACTTTGTTGAATGTGTAGACTGCTATGCTTATTGCTTCTCTCCAATATACATGTGGTAGATTTGCTTCTGATAACATACTTCTAGCTACATCCAAGATAGTTCTATTTTTCCTTTCTACAACTCCATTCTGCTATGGTGTCTGGGGTGCTAATAACTGTCTTCTGATTCCATTTACTTCACACAATGTATTAAATTCCTTAGATGTGAATTCACCTCCTTGATTTGATCTCAGACATTTGATTTTCTTACCATTTTTATTCTCTACGATTGCCTTGAATAGTATGAATTTCCCAAGTGCTTCAGATTTTTCTCTGAGAAAAGTAACCCAACACATTCTAGAATAGTCATCAATGATTAACATGAAATATCTATCACCTTGTAAGCTTTTAGTTCTAGCTGAACCACATAAATCAGTATGAATTAAGTCAAGAACATAAATGGATTTTTTTGGAATACTTTTAAATGATGCTCTAACTTGTTTTCCAAATTGACATTCCTTACATACCGGATTGTGAGGCTTAACAATCTTAGGTAAATCTCTAACTGCTTTAGTTGTACTGATTTTCACAATGCAATCAAAATTTACATGACAGAGTGTCTTATGCCATAGCCAACTTTCATCAATATGTGCAATCAAGCATGTCTTTTCATTGTTATTCCAATGAAAGATATTACCTCTAGTTTGATTACTGGTTGCAATTTCCAAACTAGTTCCGTTCATAATTTTGCATTTCCCATTCTTGAATTGTAACTGAAATCCTTTTTCAACTAATTATCCAACACTCAAAAGATTATGCTTTAAACCTTCAACATAGTAAACATTGTCAGTATTATGATTACCATCAAGAGATATAGTACCTCTTCCTTTGATCAAACAAGCTTTATCATCTCCAAATCTTACTAGACCTCCATTATATTCCTGAAAAGTCAAGAATTTATTTTTATCAACAGTCATATGATGTGAACATCCTGAATCAATGATCCATTCATCCTTAACCTCAATTTTAGCTGCCAGGGCTTGCTCTACCGATTGAACAGTAGGTGCTAGTTGATCTTCTGTTATAGCAACAAAGACCCATCCATTGTCTGCTAGATCCTCATCAGGAAATCATGAGTGACTTCTTCATCAGCAAAATAACAAGACTTGTCTTTATTCTTCTTAAATCTGTATCTTTGATATTCAGGGTTAGGCTTGTATGTTCTTCTAGCTTCTTCTTTCAATATTGCATGTCTATCAGGGCATCTTGAAGCCATATGACCAATCTTATTATAGTTAAAACATTTAAAGGGTGCTTTACCTTCATACTTACTTCCAACTGGACCTTTAGGCATTATTCTTGCAAATAGTGCTTCAAGTTCTTCAAGTTCTTCATTTTCTCTCCTGCTTTCTTCAAGTTCTCTTGCATAAAAGGCTTTCCAATCAGACTTGTCAAATGATGATGATGTAGATGATGTTGATGCCTTTAAAGCTAAATATGTCTTTATAGTAGCAACAGGACCAAATTCCTCAATCTCAGAAGCTAAAAGTTTTCCAATCAATGTCTCTAGTTACTGTTGTATTAGGCATTGTTCTTAATTCATTTATAGCAGTAACTTTCATTTTGTATGCCAGTGGAAATCCTCTTAAAACTTTTGAAACAATTTCATCTTTACTTAAGGTTCCTCCACAACATTTAATACCCAAAACAATTACATTAACTCTTTCCATAAAAGCAGAAATCCTTTCATCTTCTTCCATTTTCAGATTTTCATACCTGACCCGGAAGCTTTCAAGTTTTGCAATTTTGACTGTGGAATCTCCTTCATTCAATGTTTCTAGATGGTCCCAAATAGCTTTATCAATAGATCTATCTAATAATCCCATGATTTGGTGATATGATAATGCACTCAAAAGTGCTTCTCTTGCTTTGCAATCATTTTCTTCATCTTTAGCCAAGTTAGGTGGATTAGGTTGACTTTGAGTAGGAGCAGTATAGCCATTCTTTGTAACTTCCTAGATGTCCTTTCCAATGCAATTCAGATGTGTCTCCATCCCGATCTTCCATATGCCATAGTTGGTTCCATCAAGTTTAGGACTGTCCTTCCTGAAATAGTTAGAAGACATTGGATCTCCTCAAGCTGTTAAACTTTTGCAAAAAGAGGACTTAGCTCTGATACCAATTGTTAGGTCTCGGAGACAACTGAGAGGGGGGGGGTGAGTCAATTGTCTAATAAATTCAAACCAAAAACAACTTAACCAAACTTAATGCTCGTAGATAGTTTATCAATTAATTGCAGTACCGGTAAAGATTAATGCATGAAATCGAAAGACAATAGCATCCGCAACACATAACACCAATATTTGTACGTGGAAACCCTGTAAGGGGAAAAACCATGGTGGGAAACCTTACCCACAATCAGATGATACTACTGCAGATAGTATGTGTATACAATGTTGGCATTATAACAGACAAGTGAGATCATTGGCATTCCAATTACAGTGAGAGATTGTTAGCATTTCAATAAGGATATTGAGAAGGTTGTTGATGACTATGGACATAACTGATTAAGGATGTTCACTGTCTTAATATTATTATTTTGTCATTGATGTCAAGAAATTGATTTCCTGACTTAGTATGATGTTGCCATATCTTAAGCAGAATGATGTGATAAGTATAAAGATATCGGTAAAAGACACAGAAAAAATATGATGAATAAGGGGAGAAATAAGTTATTCAATGGGCAACTATTACCGAGTTAGACAATGATGATATCATGATGTTTAGATTGTTTTGATATCTTACATATGCTATTGTTTGAAAGGTTAATACTATACTATGTTACCAAGCAAAGAACCTAGTCGGCAAACCCTAAGGTTATCGCTATCGGTTAATGAAGGAAGAATGTCTACCGAGTGAAGTTTAGTATTTACTAAGTTGTTACCGAGTTACAACCAAGTAGTAACAAAGTGCATTAAATGTTTACATGCAATATTTAATGAAGGAAGCTGATGAGTTGGATTTGATTAAATGATTGGTGAGCCACACATGAAGTTTGTTAAAGAATCTATGGTAAAAGAAGATCGACAGAATGATCTACAACTCAGATTGAACTGCAATACCCTAACACAAGTTCCAAGGCAGGGTAAAACATTTTCAGATCAAAGGATACATTGAACCTGGACAAGATTGAAGATCTGATGACTATGATTGATCATGGGAAATGTGATCAAGGAGATTAAGCAGTTGGAAGATTGTTTATAAATAGGAAACTGTTGATAAACAATGGATGCAGGCAAGTGTATGCACAGGGATGCTACATAGTAATTACCGAGCATAGAAGCTTGAAGACCTGTTAGAATAACAGAGTATAGAAGCCCAATAGATAGAAAAGATTAGTTCTATGTCTAAATTGTATTGAGCGAATAGGAATCTGCTTTAGCATTTTTAGATGTGAAGTTGCAGATAGATTATTATTACTATTTTTGTGAAAGAAGTAGAAAATCTCTTAACCGAGTGGACTTAACAGTCTTATTTGTAAATCCTCTAGCAAGGTGACATTCTCATTGAGTGTTTGAAATACTTTAGCAAGGTCACTTCTAACAAGGTGAAGATCCTAACAGATCTAAGGGAAATCCCTTAACTGAGTCACATCTAGCAATGTGTTTGTAATCTTTAACAGGATTTACTTTTAACCGAGCATACTCTAGAAGAGTATATTTTCAGTGGGTCCGAAATCCCATAGTGGTTTTTCCCTATTTGGATTTCCACATTAAATCTGGTGCTATATGTTTGTGATCTTATCTATTTATGGGTCTGCATGCATTACTATTTTTCTAATAAGGTTACCGAGGTTGAATCTGATGTTTTTATGTATGATTAAGTTTGTATGATTCACCCCCCCCCCCCTCTCATCTTATTGGTTATTGGATCTGTACTTATATTAAGTATCAGTACTATCAATTGGTATCAGAGCTTTGGACTCTGGAAGAAAAGTTTAAATGCACTTGAGTTAAAGATCCAAGATGTATAAGAGGGATGCACCGAAGCTTAACAAGTCAAGTTTCTCTACATGGCAGAAAAGGATGAAGTTACATCTTTCAAGAGTTGGAGAATGATTTTGTTGCATTGAGAACCTATCCATTAACAATGGAAGAGATAAAGGAAAAATAAGAACATATTCAAGCAATGATTGAAATAACATCTGCATTGACTGATTCAGAGTTTAATGATCTAGAAGGTTGCAATGATGCAAAGGCAATGTGGGATAAGCTCATATCAGTATATGGAGGAGATGAACATGTTCAAAGAGTAGAAGTGGATAATTTAAGAGGACAACTTGAATCTATGAGGATGAATGAAGGTGAGAACATAACCCAGTATAGTACAAGACTAAAGGAGATTGTCAATCAAATCAAAGGAGCAGGTGGAACTATTGAAGAAAAAGATATAACAAGTAAGTTGTTGAGAACCCTTCTACCAGCCTATGCAATCCGAGTCTCTGCAATCAATGAATTAAGGTTTGTACCTAATATGTCAGTTTCCTTGGATGCTACTATTGGCAAGTTACATGCATTTTAGTTAAGTAATTTTGATAACAGTGGGTCATCGGTAAATAAAGTTGAATCTGCATTCAGTTGTTTTCATCTTGATGAATCTATTGATTACAATGAAAGAAACTATAAGTACTCTGAAGGAGATCATAGTGGAGCAAGTGAAAGATTTTGGAAGAACATGGAAGCAGTACACAAATTGTATGAGGAAATCAGAAAGCAAGTAGAGTTTGAAGCACTATTAGCCAAAAGGTTACCAAGAGGCAAAGGCAAGTATAAAGGAAAACTACCTTTAAAATGTTTCAATTGTGATAAGATAGGACATATGGCTTCTAACTGTCTTGACAAAGAATCTAGTGAAAAAAGAGATTACTGAGATGACAGACAGAAAGATAATCATTACAGAGGACACCGAGACTTCAGGAGAAGAGATAAAAATACATGCCTAATAGATGATGAGGAATCTAATGATAATGAATTAGATGAGACTGATACAGAGGAAGTTGTTTATGTGGCTATTAAAGATGGATCAGATGAAGAAAGGTATGAAGAAAAAGCCCTACTATCTCATATAAGTAAAAATGATTCTTGGATTATAGATAGTGGATGCTCACATCATATGACAGGAGATAAACACAAGTTTGTTATGTTAGAAGATTATGATGGAGGCTATGTTAGATTTGGTAATGATGCACCATGTCTGGTAAGAGGTAAAGGATCTATAACACTTCTTGATAATGCAAGATGCAATGATGTTTATTGGGTTGAAGGTTTGAAATACAATTTGTGGAGTGTAGCACAACTAAACAACACAGGTTACCAAATAGAATTTGAGAAATGAATTGTCAAAGTTCATGACAAGCATGGAAAGTTAGTTTCTACTGGGACACAAACAAGAGGTAATACATTTCATCTTGACTCAACTTGGAATAAATGTTTATATGCAAAGATAGATGATACCTGGTTATTGCATAAAAGGTTTTGTCATGTCAATTTTGATAATCTAATCAAAGTAAGCAAGAAGCACCGAGTAAGAGGTCTACCGAGTCTTGAGAAACCTATGAATGCTATGTGCCGAGGATGCCAGATGGGTAAAATGATAAGATCAAGCTTTACAAGTAAGTCCCACACTTCTAAGGGAATTTTAGATCTTGTGCATATTGATCTTTGTGGTCCTATGAAAGTTCAAAGTTATTATGGTGATAAGTATTTCATATTATTTGTGGATGACTTTTCAAGGATGATGTTAGTAATGTTTTTAAAAGAAAAATCAGAAGCTTTTCAAATGTTTAAATGGTACAAGGAAAGAGTTGAAAATGAAACAGGAAGACAACTAAAATGTCTTAGATCAGATAGAGGAGGAGAGTTTACTTCTAATGAGTTCAACTTATTTTGCAATGATCATGGTATAAAAAGACAAGTCTCTACACCGATAAATCCACAGCAGAATGGAATAGCTAAGAGAAGAAACAGATCTATTGTGGATTGTGCAAGAACCTTGATGATTGAAAAGAAAGTTTCATAAACATTTTGGAGAGAAGCAATAAGCATAGCAGTTTACACATTGAACTAAGTACAACTGAAAAAAGGAACTTTGAAGACATCTTATGAAATCTGGTATGACAAGAAACCTAATGTAAGTTATTTTAAAATCTTTGGGAGTAGATGCTATGTTCACAAAGATAATAGAAATGGTAAGTTTGATTAGAAAAGTGAAGAAGGAACATTTCTAGGTTAATCTTCTAGAAGCAAAGCATTTAAATGTCTGATCAAATCATCTAACAAAATAGTAGAAAGTGAAAATGTGAAAATTGATGAATTTGCAGAAAGAAATGATGAAGGAAATTCCAAAGAACCAGAAGACTATGATGAATTTGTCTATGTGCAACCAAGAAGTCCTTCCGAGAAGACTGCTAAAGAAAATGAAGAGAATATCTAGTTACTGAGTGATGAATAAGATCATACAGAGCCTACCGAGCCTGTATTAGCCAAGTATGTCAGAAGGAATCATGCACCAAGTTAGATTATAGGAGATAAGAATGATCCAGTGATGACAACGAACAAACTAAGACAGAACACATGTCTAATATCTGAATTTGAATTGAGAATAGTGAAAGAGGCATTTAACAGTGAAGATTGGATAAATGCTATGATAGAAGAAATTGATCAAATCAAGAAGAATGACACATGGACACTGGTCCCAAGAGTGAAGGACAAAAATGTAATTGGTACAAAGTGGATCTTCAAAAACAAGCTAAATGAAAAAGGTGAGGTCATTCGGAATAAAGCAAGACTAGTTTGCAAAGGTTATGCCCAAGAAGAAGGAATTGATTATGGTGAGACTTTTGCACCTGTGGCAAGACTTGAAGAAGTAAGAACATTGTTGGCATATGCTGCTTACAAGAATTTCAAGGTATATCAAATGGATGTCAAATCTGCATTTCTGAATGGTATATTAGAAGAAGAAGTTTTTATTGAACAACCTGAAGGATTTGTTGAAGACAAGAATAATGATCAGGTATGTAAATTGAAAAAAACTTTATATGGTCTGAAACAAGCACCTAGAGCATGGTATGAGAGATTGCATTCATATTTGATCAAAATTGGTTTTATAAGAACAAGTGAAAACAACAATATGTACATGAAGAATGATGAAAATGGAATACTAATCTCAGCCATATTTGTTGATGATATTATCTTTAGTGGAAATGACTCTCTATGCAAGAATTTTGGAAATGAAATGAGTAAAGAAATTGAGATGTCATTAATCAGTGAGATAAAGTATTTTATAGGTCTGCAGATACTGCAAATGAAAAATGAGATTTTCATTACCCAATCCAAGTACATAAAGGAAATCTTGAAGAAATTTGGAATGGAAGATTCAAAACCAGTAAGCACTCCTATGACTACTAATTGTAAACTATCAAAGAATGATGAATCTGCATCTGTTGATGTGACACTTTACTGATCTATGATTGGAAAGTTGCAATATGTTGTTCACAGTAGGCCAGATATAGCACATGTAGTAGGTATTGTTGCAAGATTTTCTGCAGATCCTAAGAAAACACACATGACAACAATCAAAAGAATTTTCAGATACTTAAAAGGCACTAAAGATTATGGCTTAGTATATTAGAAAGGAAATGTTTTTGATTTAAAAGTTTATACTGATGCTGATTGGGTAGGCAACATTGATGATAGGAAAAGTGCAAGTGGAGGAGCTTTCTTTTTAGGAGAAAGACTAGTGAGTTGGCTTAGCAAGAAACAAGGATGTGTTTCTCAGTCAACAACAAAAGTTGAATATGTTGTTGTAGCACTGAATTGCACCAATATAGCATGGATCAAACAACTGTTGGAAGGTATAAATGAGCAAGTTACCGAGCCAGTAACTATATTCTATGATAACACTAGTGCCATTAACATTTCAAAGAATCCTGTTATGCACTCTAAGACAAAGCACATATCTATCAAATATCATTATCTTAGAGAATAAGTTCAAGAGAAGAAAGTGGTGTTGGAATATGTTAGCACAAAGGAACAAATAGTAGATATCTTCACCAAGCCACTACCTAAGGACACTTTTGAGTATCTTAGAAGTTAGTTAGGGGTCCTACCCCTATCTTTCATTCACTGATCGAGTTCGGTGAAAGCATCAATTCGATGACTCTACATAATATCTTTTAGGAGTTGATGCTGATTTACACACTTTAGGAGGTTTTCTAAAGGTGTGTAGGAAACAATAAATAGGGAACAAGAATTGAAGACATAATTCTTTGACTGAGATTGAGTTGATACACAACTGCAAGGAACTCACTTCTCAATGGAAGAAATCATGTTTTAAGTTCTTTTCATTTTTGGCATTGTTGTCAAAGGGGGAGAAGACTAATGTATGGGGGAGAAGTCTACTGACTGAAGGAGAAGACTACATTTCAGAACCAGGGAGAAGACTAATGACAGAAGGAGAGTATTTCAGAATTTCATAGCAATCTGAATTCGAATCAATAAAGTCAAATCAATTGGTTTTGCCATCAATGCCAAAGGGGGAGATTTTTGGCATTATAACAGACAAGTGAGATCATTGGCATTCCAATTACAGTGAGAGATTGTTGGCAATTCAATAAGGATATTGAGAAGGTTGTTGATGACTATGGACATAATTGATTAAGGATGTTCACTGTCTTAATATTATTATTTTGTCATTGATGTCAAGAAATTGATTTCCTAACTTAGTATGATGTTGCCATATCTTAAGTAGAATGATGTGATAAGTATAAAGATGTCGGTAAAAGACACAGAAAGAATATGATGAATAAGGGGAGAAATAAGTTATTCAATGGGCAACTATTACCGAGTTAGACAATGATGAGATCATGATGTTTAGATTGTTTTGATATCTTACATATGCTATTGTTTGAAAGGTTAATACTATACTATGTTACCAAGCAAAGAACCTAGTCGGTAAACCCTAAGGTTATTGCTATCGGTTAATAAAGGCAAAATGTCTATCGAGTGAAGTTTATTATTTACCGAGTTGTTACTGAGTTACAACCGAGTAGTAATAGAATGCATTAAATGTTTACATGGGATATTTAAAGAAGGATGCTGATGAGCTGGAGTTGATTAAATGATTGGTGAGCCACACATGAAGCTTGTTAAAGAATATATGGTAAAAGAAGATCGGCAGGAAGATCTACAGCTCAGATTGAACCGCAATACCCTAACACAAGTTCCAAGGTGAAAATGCAAGTTCCAAGGCAGGGTAAAACATTTTCAGATCGAAGGATACATTGAACCTGGACAAGATTGAAGATCTGATGGCTATGATTGATCATGGGAAATGTGGTCAAGGAGATTAAGTAGTTGGAAGATTGTTTATAAATAGGAAACTGTTGATAAATAATGGATGCGGGCAAGTGTATGCACAGGGATGCTACATAGTGATTACCGAGCATAGAAGCTTGAAGACCTGTTAGAATAACAGAGTATAGAAGCCTAGCAGATAGACAAGATTAGTTATATGTCTAGATTGTATTGAACAAATAGGAATCTGCTTTAGCATTTTTAGATGTGAAGTTGCAGATAGATTATTATTACTATTTTTGTGAAAGAAGCAGAAAATCTCTTAACTGAGTGGATTTAATAGTCTTATTTGTAAATCCTCTAGCAAGATGACATTCTCATTAAGTGTTTGAAATCCTTTAGCAAGGTCACTTCTAACAAGGTGAAGATCCTAACAGACCTGAGGGAAATCCCTTAACCGGGTCACATCTAGCAATGTGTTTGTAATCTTTAACAGGATTTGCTTTTAACTGAGCATACTCTAGAGGAGTATATTTTTAGTGGGTCCAAAATCCCACAGTGGTTTTTCCCTATTTGGGTTTCCACGTTAAATCTAGTGTTATATGTTTGTGATCTTATCTATTTATGGGTCTGCATGCATTACTATTTTTCTGATAAGGTTACCGAGGTTGAATCTGATGTTTTTATGGATGATTAAGTTTGTATGATTCACCCCCCCCCTCCTCTGATCTTATTGGTTATTGGATTTTTACTTATATTAAGTATCGATACTATCATACAATAGGGGTCTGCACATGCAGAAAGGCCAAGTGCCTAGAGCTCACTGCTCAAACACAAATGGGAGTCGCATTGACTACAATTGGATGGTTAAATCCAATAATGATGTACTGCTCAAAATAGCATTTTCATATGCTGGATTCAATACCGGTTCAGTTCTGATATGCCTTCACAAAACCTTCCTTCAACCTTCAAATGATGTCTATGTGTATAGCTTTGCTTATTTTTGCATCTACCGAATTACACTCCTTTTCACATTCGCACATTGATCTCACAAATGAGATCTTATATTTATACCATAGCATAAGACCAATTAAGTAGGTCGGCTCACAAAAAGATATTACAATAAAAACAATTTACAAGTAAAACAATAACCGATGCAACATCCAATTCAACATGTCAGCTTAATGCATTTACAATCAATAATAAATCATCTCCATAGCATGTCGTGCTTATCTAGAATAGATAAGCCTGCAGATGCTTATCTTGGACCTATTTGCCGATAATAGCAAATATGCAAACACAAATATACCAATGAATAAATCTTCAAGACAAAGTGTCGAAATGATGTCTTCGACATAACCAAGTATTTTCCATGTCATTCCAAGTGCCGATGAATAATATATCCTTCTGGTGAACCAGATACCAGTGACTATGCATAAGTCACTTGCTTGCTGGTGAACATTACCAATTCTCCAAGTGTCAGTAGGTTGACCAGAGTTGATAAATGTTGACATCAATGACAAAACCATATCAACATATCCAAAATACCAATAGTAGCAGTATAACTTAATGCATGAAATAGAAAGGAAAACAACATTCACAACACATGACACAAAGATTTTGACGTGGAAACCCTATAAGGGGAAAAACCATAGTGGGAAACCTTACCCACAATCAGATGATACTACTCCAGATAGTAAGTGAATACAATAAGGGGTCTAGACATGAAAAAATGCCAACCGCCTAGATCTCACTGCTCAATCACAAAATAGGAGTCACACTTACTACAATTGGATGGTTAAATCCAATAAACAATGTACTGCTTTAGTATAGCATCTACAATGCTGTATTTAGTACCGGTTTAAGCCCTGACCATGAGTACCAAACACCTTCATAACCTTTCCTTCAACCTTTAGATAATATCTGCATGATGTTGGCATATGAGCAGAGTTTGATGACATGATGATAATGTATGTTGTCATTGATGTCAATATGCTGAAGTGTGAACCGGTATATTGAAGTAAGCAAACCGGCAAGTGAATCGGTATGATGAAGTGTGAACCGGTAGATGCAAAGTTTGTATCGGGGTTTAATTTGATATGACTACTGGTTGGTAGTCTCACCTTCAGGTTTCTGGTTGATGTATTCCATGTCTATGTGATTTGACTAACAACAATTGGCATTTTGATGATGTTGTGCTTGTCATTAATGGACACACACTTGCTTTGTGAACACTTTCTTAATGTATGAGTTATGCTCAACCGGTAATTGTTCCAACCGGTATTATGTATTATAGTCTTTAGACTATTGGTGTTTTGCAGAAGATGTTTACTGGTCACAAATTAACTGAAGACCCAAAGTGGTATGAAGACCTCAAGCAGTTTGAGGATCTCAAGCAGTACGAAGGAACAAAGCGGCAGTTAACATTTTTCCAGTCTTCATTTTTGACAACCGGTAATCGGTAAATTGTATGAACCGGTATTACTCTGTGATGAGTTACCAGTGGGTATTTCTGTGATGAGTTATCATCTACTAACATTTTGGTGATGATTTTGTGCCATGTTACTAAATGTGTCTAGATGCACTGAACCTAGGAACTTGTAATTTAATCCTATTGGACTGACATGAATTCAGACTCCTTTATAAGGACATCATGTCTAGGGTTTTAAAAAAAGATGAGGTTTTTCGTATGTGCAATCATAGAAGAGAAGATTAGGTTTGTATGAAGAGTTATACTGTGGAGATATTGAAGACTGAAGTAATGATGAAATGCATTAACAATGAGATATCAAGGATCTAACCAAGCATACTATGCTAGTATCTAGATCACTAACTTGTTGATTACTCACATCTTCAACAAGTCTAAAACCCTTAACCGGGTAGGCCCACAAAAGCTTTTTGTAAATCCTCTAACAAGGTGGTTCACAATTGTGGATCTAAAATCCTCTCACAAGGTAGTCTTTAAGAAGACTTATCTCCTAACAGAGATTTGGATTCCTAATAGGATTTGTTCTGGTGAAGAACATTGTATGACCTTAACCGGTCTGGTTTCTATTCTGCAAATAGTTACTTGTGAGTTTCTTCTCACTGTGGTTTTTCCCATTTGGGTTTCCATGTCAAACATCTTGTGTTATGGTGATTGTGCTCTTGTGGGTGAATGCTTTGTTTTCTATTTGGTTTGCATTTATCTTAACCGGTTTATTAGTGAATTTGTTGTACCAGTTATCTACCAAATTGTTTAACAGTTTGTTTGCTGCAATTTTTTGTATACTAATTCACCCCCCCTCTTAGTATTCATCAACGACATCCTGTGATGAGTTAGCATTGAAATGAAGATCAGATCATGTTGCCACGTTAGACTTGTGTGCGTGAAGGATTTCCTTGAGGATCTTGCATATCGAAGATTGATTCTATCTACCTTGGGAATGTGCAAAATCTTAGTAAACGGTGAAGAGCGTGTGATGGGTTATCAGCTTCCAGAAGCGATGAAGAATGAATGATGGAGAACGTCTTGAGATTTGTTCAAGATTGTTTTACCCTATGTAATGTGTTTAAACGGTCAGGATTGGACCGACTGTATTGTTAACCTAGATGCTTAGGGTTTTAGGTTTTGGCCACCGACCTAATTGTTGTCTATAAGATCGATGATGATTTTTTCATTTGAAGTTGTGGGCAAATGAATGTATGTGAGGTGATTCTTGCCAGACTGAAGGAGTAAGTAGAGATTTGCAGAGTGTGATTGCAGATGTAAAGAAACTGAAGTGGATTTGCCTTGGCATTAAGTGCTATTATCAGATCATTGTATTACTTGTTGACTTCTAACCATTTTAGCAGATGGAAAATTCCTTTACTGGGTAGCTTTAATAGGCTTTTTGTAAATCCTTTAACAGGGTGACTCAAAATCATTGAGTTTTTCAAATCCTCTTACAAGGTAACCTTTAATAGGGTTTTAACCTCTAACCGGGTATTTAGCCATCCCTTAACCAGGTGATCCCTAGCAAGATCGGTTCCTAGCAAAACCTGTTGTAAAATCTTTAACTAGACTAGGCTCCTAACAGAGCGAAATTCAGAAGAGTTCAAGAACAACTTGTGGGTATTCATCCCCACCATGGTTTTTCCTAGTTGGGTTTCCACATGAGAAATCAGTGTGTTATGTGTGATGCTTTTTCGTGTGATGTTTTAGTGGTTTCTGTTAAGCGGTAATGCAAGCTGATCCAATGGTCATTGTATTTCTGATGCATTACTTGCTTAAGCATGTGGGTAAGTTGAGATGAGATGTTAGGTTTTGAGAAGATCTAAGTGTTACCAGTTTATAACTTTCATAGTCACTGTGTTTTACCAGTATTGCCTTGGTTTAGGTTGGTGAGGTTGTTTACCAGCTAGTGTAGTCTTTGTAGTTTAAGTTGTTTAAGAAGTTTTTGTCTATATTGATTCACCCCCCCTCTCAGAATCTGTTGGGTATTTATTGTTCATCATTATTCATCAATTGGTATCAGAGCATCCTCCAGGTCTTCTGTGTTATAAGCTTAACCACTTGAGGAAAAGATCTTATTCTAATGATGAAGAGGGAAGGCCCTAAGTTCAATAGAGATAACTTTAAAATATGAAAGGATAGAATGAAGATCTACATTAAAAGCATGGGTGCTCAACACTGGAACTATGTTGAGAATACTTATGCTGTCCCTACTGGTACTCTCACCAATGATCAAAGAAGAGAAATTCAAGAGAATGGGCAAGTCATGGAAGCTCTTATCAACAGTCTATCTGATATTGAGTTTATAGATGTTCAAGACAAAGATAATCCCAAAGATGTATGGGATACCCTAGAGACTATCTATGGTGGTGATGAGCATGTGAAGAAAGCTAAGGAAGAGAGCCTTAGGGGAAAATTTGAAGACATGTGGATGATTGAAGGAGAGACCATTCAACAATATGGGATAAGAATTAAAACTATTGTAGGAGACATCAAGAGTGCAGGAGGCAAAATAGATGATCCCACCGTTGTTAGCAAAGTTTTGAGATCCTTACTACCGATCTATGTAATAAGGGTTGCCACTATTCAGGAGTTGAGATCTATTGACAAGACAAAGGTATCCCTTGACTCCATCATTTCTAAGTTGACCACATATGAGCTAAATAGTTATGATGGTAGTGTTCAGAAAACTGAATCAGCCTTTAGAGCATCTGCTGCACTATCTAGAAAGGGAAAAGAAGTTGGTACCAACTGTGAACCTAGACAAAGCAGGGATATGGATGATGACGAGATCGTAATGGAATTTGAAGCTCTTCTTGCCAAGAGACTCCCTAAGGGAACCGGAAAATATAGAGGTAAGCTCCCTTTGAAATGTTTTTCTTGCAATAGGATAGGACACATTGTTGTCAACTGTCCCAATAGTGATAATAAGGACAAACCAGAGAAGTTAAAAAAGTTCAAAGGAGGAAACAGGAGAAACTGTATTGTTGCAGCTGATGAAGGTGTCATAGATGATGAATCAAAAGATGAAGAAAGCAAAGACATAGTGTTTGTAGCCATTAAGGAAGATGTGTCAGACAGGAAGGCTCTTGTCTCCCGCTTTGATAATTCTAATGAGTGGATTATTGATAGTGGATGTTCTCACCACATGACTGGTGACCGAGGAAGTTTTTGTCTCTAGAAGAGTATGATGGAGGTGTAGTCCGATTTGGTAATGATGCACCATGTATGGTAAGAGGCAAAGGGTCCATCTCCCTAAATGGAAAAAGTAGTGTTGATAATGTGTATTGGGTAGAAGGTCTTAGGCATAACGTTTTAAGTTTTGCCCATATGAATGATAAAGGACTCACTCTAGAATTCAAAGATGGAGTGTGCAAAATAAAAGGAAAGAGTGGTGAACTAAAGGCTACCAGTATGTAGACCAAAGGTAACTTATTTCAGTTAAATACAAATATCAGTCAATGTCTAATGGTTCAGTTTGATGAAAGTTGGATATGGCATAGGAGACTCTGCCATGTAAATTTTGATAATATTGTGAAGGCCAGTAAGATCAAGGCAGTTAGAGGATTGCTTGTGCTGAACAAACCAAAGAATCCTTTGTGAAGAGAATATCAACTGGGGAAAATGTCTTCCTCAACCTTCAAAGGTAAATCTTTCACAATAGATAATTTACTTGATCTTGTGCACACTAATTTGTGTGGTCCTATGAAAACTAGGAGTGTTTAGGGAGATAGGTACTTTATGATTCTTACTGATGATTTCTCAAGAATGATGTGGGTCACATTCTTGAAAGACAAGTCTGAAGCTTTTGGAAAGTTTAAACCCTTCAGAGCACTAGTTGAAAAGGAAAGCGGTAAGAGGATTAAATGCCTTAGAACCAACCAAGGAGGTGAGTTCACTTCTGGTGAATTTAATAAGTACTGTGAAGAGAACGACATCAAGAGGCAACTGTCTACCCCTCGGACTCCACAACAGAATGGACTAGCAGAAAGGAACAACCAGACTGTAGTTAAAGCTGCTAGAACGATACTGATTCAAGGGAAGGTTACTCACACTTTTTGGAGAGAAGCAGTGAGCACTACAGTCTACACTATGAACCGGGTACTCATCAAGAGAGGTAAGGATAAAAATCCTTATGAGTATTGGACCAGTAAAACTCCAGTAGTAAGCTACTTTAGAGTGTTTGGTAGCAAGTGTTATATCAAGAGAAGTGAATACCAGAGCAAGTTTGATGCAAAATGTGATGAGGGAATATTCCTAGGGTATTCCACCAAGAGAAAAACTCTCAAGTGTTTTAACAATAGGACTCAGAGAATTGTTGAAAGTATCAATGTTAGAGTTGATGAAACCTCTAAGAAACCTAAGGAAACCAGCAACGAGCAAGTGTTAGATGAACCAGATGTAACCTTCTGGGAACCGGTTGCAAAACAACCAAGTACAAGTAATAGTGCTCCTACACCAGTAGACGCTGATGTAGATGTAGATGTAGATGAAGATGAGGATGAAGAGGAAAAATAAGAGGAATCAACTAAGATCATTCCTAGGTATGTAAAACTGCATCATGATCCAAAGAAGATCATAGGAGATAAGGATGCAGGAATACTTACAAGAAGAAAGGTTAGAGAGAATTCTTGCATGATTTCTGAATTTGAGCCCAAAACATTCGAAGAGGCACACAAAGATGAAGAATGGATTATGGATTGTGGTATCCATACAATAATGATTTTAATCTCAAATTATTTACTGATGGTGATTGGGCTGGTAATGTGGATGACTGGAAGAGCACAACCGGTGGTGCATTCTTTCTTGGTGGTAGACTAGTCTCATGGATGAGCAAGAAGCAGAGTTGTATCTCTTAGTCCACAACAAAAGTAGAATATGTAGCAACATTTATGAACTGCACTTAGATAATTTGGATGAAGCATGTATTAAGTGGTTTCAAAGTCCCTGTATCTGAACCAGTGAGTATATTTTGTGATAACACAAGTGCAATTAATATTTCCAAGAATTCAAGTGCAATTAATATTTCCAAGAATTTGGTATTGCATGCTAGAACCAAGCACTTCGAGCTCAAGTATCATTTCTTAAGGGAGAAAGTTCAGAACAAAGAGGTTGTATTGGAACATGTTTCCAGTAAGGAGTAGTTAGCAGATATATTCACCAAGCATCTATCGAAGGCTACATTTACCTATTTATGAGCTGAATTAGGGGTGTTTCCCCTTCAAGAGGTGAAGTAAAGGTATGTGCTCCACATCAGTCAGGTATTGCATTATCAAATATTTTTAGGATTGATGTGTTGAAGGATGCTACTCCTCAGGGGGAGCAACATAGTGGATCATGGATGTTTGTGCCTCCACTTTGGCATTGTTGTCAAAGGGGGAGAAGATGTGAAGCAAAGAAGATATCTGCAGTATTGCAGACATATAATATGGAAGAAGATGTAGAGATATCTTTGTGTATTTCCATCAATGCCAAAGGGGGAGATTGTTGGCATATGAGAAGAGTTTGATGACATGATGATAATGTATGTTGTCATTGATGTCAATATGCTAAAGTGTGAACCGGTATATTGAAGTAAGCAAACTGACAAGTGAACTGATATAAGTAAGTAAACCAGCAAGTGAACCGATATGATGAAGTGTGAATCGATATATGCAAAGTTTGTATCGAGGTTTCATTTGATATGACTACCGGTTGGTAGTCTCAACTTCAGGGTTTCCGGTTGATGTATTCCAAGTTTGTGTGTTTCAACTGACGACATCCTGTGATGAGTTAGCATTGAAATGAAGATCAGATCATGTTGCCATGCCAACCTTGTGTGCGTGAAGGATTTCCTTGAGGATCTTGCATGAAGAAGATTGATTCTATCTACCTTAAGAATGTGCAAAATCTTAGTAAACAGTGGAGAGCGCGTGATGGGTTATCAGCTTCAAGAAGCGGTGAAGAACAGATGATGGACAACATCTTGAGATTTGTTCAAGATTGTTTTACCCTATGTAATGTGTTTAAAAAACCAGGATTGGATTGACTGTAATGTTAATCTAGATGCTTAGGGTTTTAGGTTTTGGCCACTGAACTAATTGTTGTCTATAAGGTCAATGATGATTTTTTCATTTGAAGTTGTTGGAAAATGAATGTATGTGAGGTGATTCTTGTTAGACCAAAGGAGTAAGTAGATATTTGCAGAGTGTGATTACAAATGTAAAGAAACTGAAGTGGATCTGCCTTGGCATTAAGTGCTATTATCAAATCATTATATTACTTGTTGACTTCTAACCATTTCAGCAGATGGAAAATCCCTTTACGGGTAGCTTTAATAGGCGTTTTGTAAATCCTTTAACAGGGTGAATCAAAATTATTGAGTTTTTCAAATCCTCTTACAAGATAGCCTTTAATAGGGTTTTAACCTCTAACCGGGTATTTAGCCATCCCTTAACTGGGTGATCCCTAGTAGGATCGGTTCCTAGCAGAACCTATTGTAAAGTCGTTAACTGGACTAGGCTCCTAACAGAGCGAACTTCAGAAGAGTTCAAGAAAAACTTGTGGGTATTCATCCCCACTGTGGTTTTTCCCAGTTGGGTTTCCACGTGAAAAATTAGTGTGTTATGTGTGATTCTTTTTCATGTGATGTTTTAGTGTTTTCTGTTAAGCGGTAATGCAAGCTGATCCAATGGTCATTGTATTTATGATGCATTACTTGCTTAAGCATGTGGGTGAAGTTGAGATGAGATGTTAGGTTTTGAGAAGATCTAAGTGTTACCGGTTTATAACTTTCATAGTCACTATGTCTTACCAGTATTGCCTTGGTTTAGGTTGGTGAGGTTGTTTACCAGTTAGTGCAGTCTTTGCAGTTTAACTTGTTTAAGAAGTTTTTGTCTATACTGATTCACCCCCCCTCTCAGTATCTATTGGGTATTTATTGTTCATCATTATTCATCATGTGATTCACACAAGGATCTGCTTATACAATGATCTTCAATATTCACACACACTCATTTCAAATAAGATCTTACAACTATTTATACAAAACCCTAAGACCTTATGATTAAGTCAGCTCCCTAAAGATATTACAATTACAAAATAAGTCTTTATGCAATACAATATGTCGGCTCAATACATTTACACATTATCCAATCAATAAACCATTTCCAAAATGTACCGTGCTGATCTGGAACATGATATCTTGTATCGGTCTATAATCTAGACCTATCTGTCGGTAAAGGCAAATATGTGAACCCAATCAGACCAATAAGAAAACACAAAATCCAAACATCCAATCCATGTCTTTGACATAACCAAATGATCTCTAGATGATAACAAGTCATCATCAACTTCCCAAGCTTCCGGTGAAACATATATCATGCCAGTGAAGCATATATCGGTGACTGTGCATAAGCCAATATCCATGTCCGGACCACAATGTGCCGGTTCAATAATAAACTATTAGCATTCTACACTCACATGAGAATGGTTGATGTTGTCATTTATGGCAACCAATCGGTAACATGATTCTACAGGTTCATTGACAACGCAGACATCATTTACTGACACTGGCAGGCACAACAAAGTTTACTCATTCACATTTTAGTTTACACTGGAAATGAAGCATACTGGCACTCAGGCTGACATGAGATGAGTTTTACTTATATGAATTGTATTGTAAATGTAATTAATTATTGTAAGCAAACATGATGTATTGTAAAGACTCATATACGTATGAGATCTTGTAGGTCATTTTTGATATAGCATTGAGAGGAAATTATGTAATGGTATTATGTAGAAGATAGCGAAAAGATCTTGTAATAAGGCAGATAGGTTATGTGAGTGAATATCGATCACTGACAGGTTTTTGGTTAAGGTTTCTGATAGAGCTTAAACCGGTACTGAATCAAGCATTGCAGATGCTATTTTGAGCAATACATTGTATTGGATTTAATTATGCATTTTGTAGTTAGTGAGACTCTTCTATTGAGCAGTGAGCTCTAGGCTATTGGCCTTCCTGCATGTGCAGGCCCATATTGTAAGTAATATTTATTCATATTGGCCAGTGAGTAAATATTGTGGGTCACAAATCCCACTGAGGTATTTCCCTTACCGGGTTTCCTCACCAAAATATCTTGTGTTATGGTGTGCATTTATGTTGTCTCTGTTATTTCTCTTTACTGCACTATTGCTTGTTTACCGGTACATTAATTTGAGTTGTAAAGTTATGAATAAGTTCAATTATTTAGTCAACTGGTTAGAAACTGATTCAACACCCCCCCCCCCCTCTGAGTGTCTTTGGGACCATCATTGCATCTAACAATTAGTATCAGAGCCTGGTCCTCTATTTGCAAAAGCCTAATAGCTTGAGGAAGATTCTAAAACCGGTACTGATGGAGAGTTTGAGAAAATAGTTGGAAGGAGATCTTGAAGATTTTGATGCAGACAAATTAAAGAATATCAAACTTGAAGATGATCTGAGGAATGCTAAGGAATTAATTAAAGGACTTCAGGAGAACCTGGTTATAACATAAAATAAGAGGAAGGAAATTCATGAGAAAATGCAGAAACATGATGATGAAAAGGAATCTCTTAGAGATATTGCAGAGAAGTTGAGGCAAGAGAACACTAATATGAAATGGAATATTTAACCATGAGGCTATGTAAGGATATTGAAGACAAGAAGAAGAATGAAGAATACTTGACTAGAAGACTTAATGATGGAGGTAATGAAAATCTGAGACTTTGTCATGAGAATGATATGCTAAAGACAAATCTGATTCACATGCAATATGATAAAGAGGAGATTAGGAGACAAATTGGCATTCTAGAAAATGAGTTGATCACTGCAAATGAACACAAAGACAAATTCAAGAAAAGTTCAGAAAGACTTGATGACATGCTGAAAAGACAAAAACTTGATGGAGATACAATTGGACTTGGATTTGAACATGGAGAAAGTTTCGGGACTGCAAATAATCAAGATCACAAAAAAATCGTTAAGACAACCTAATGCTTATAAATTTAATGGGAAATATTTTGATTGAAACAAATTTGGTCATAGAGAAAACTAGTGCAGATTCAAAAATAATCAGAATACAAATTTACCCACCAGTCAATGTTCCAAATGCAATAAAGTTGGTCATAACTCATAAAATTGGAGAATGAATGTGAAATGCTATGTTTGTGGTAGATTTGGACATTTATCTAATCAAAGCATAACACAAACTGGTCAAGGATATGGAAAGGCTATTCAGAGGAATAATGTAACTTGTTATGCATGTAAAAAGATTGGGCATATTGAAATTTTTTGTAGAAGCAAGACTATACCGGCGAACAATAAAGGATCTAATGAGAAAGAAAAGGAAAAATAAACAAAATAAAGAAAGAATTTTCAAAATAATGGATTAAGAAAAGAGATCAAAGAATTGATGAATTTGTCTTTGCACCGGTAGAATAGAGTAACCCTCCACCGATAAGAGATTCTTCATCTAACTAAGGAATAATCCTTAGAGGGATGGCAGAAAACTAAAAATCATGCATTCTACCCTGTGTTGATGGTAAGAAGTTATATTTCTTCTTTACCGACAGATGTGTTAAGGTTTCACTTAACCAGTAAGCATTTAATGTGGTTGATGAAGGATTTTTGATTATAAAACACCGAAAAACCCTCATTTCAAACCACCAAGCATCCAAGCATTTGGAGAGTGTGAAGCTGAGCAAAGGAATACTAAGGCAAAGCAACAAAGTGTTTTTAGGCATTCAAAGATTTCAAGTAAGAGGTATATATCTTCTGAAAAGGCATCTTCATCTTCTGTACCCGAGTTTATTGAAAACCCTATTGTGGTAGAGAAAATTAAGTGCCCTAGACCTGTATTTAAAATCATTCCTAAGATTGTAAAGCAAGATGATTCCATCAGAGCCTTCTCTAAGATTCTGAAGGGAGTTGCTTTTGTCGAAGACTTGAGGATTTACATTCATTGCAACATAGAAAATTTAGGGTCTAATGATTTGAAGGACATATACAAGGATGTTATCACTGATGAACAAGGTTTGATTAAACAAGAGCATAAGATTGTAGGAGACTTAGGATTTGTTGAAATTTTGAACATTCTTGAATTTTTGAATGAGGTAGTACGTCTTGTACTGAGAAGAGTTCCTGGGGAGTTTATATGGCTAGATTCTATTTTTAAAATCACTAAGGAAGCAATCAAGGTAGTTACTAGTTTACCCTCAACCAGTACTAGACCCGACAAAAAGAAGAAGATACCAAACAAGGGTGTAATGGACCTAACTAGAGCTACATTTGACAACAGATCTCTTAGGGTTAATGATATCACTGATGCAAATGTGAAATATGTGAGCATGATATTTGGATACAAAGTTACACATGAAAATAGGTTAAATTCTGTTTCTAGTTTGTGTATTCATAGTGCATATGAGATGGTTAAGAAAAATGCTAAAATTGACATCTGTGGGTGGCTTAAGGATGAATTGCTAGATAACTTGAAGAAAATTAAGGGTGATAAGAAGGGGACATCCTGTTCTGGGAATCTACTTGTGTGTTTAATGCTTTACTTCATAAAGGAGATACCTGACATTGGTCACAAGGACTTTGCATATTACATCCCGGTAGGTAGACAGATCAAGGAAACTATTACCGACATTGGTGCTAACAGTGATGACATGGTAAAATCCTATTTTGAAAACATTCAAACCAAAATGAAGGCTAGAGAAAGGATACTGCAAAGCATTATAGATAAATATGACAAGAAAATATGTTTTGTAATCAAATGTGATGAAACATGGATGGAAGTTGTTACTCCTAGAACTATTTTGATAACAAAGATGGGATATGAAGTTGATCTAAATATTCTTGTGGCTTATGCTAAGACACTTCTTGATGCACCTAAGGAACCACCTAAAGAAACTTTTGGTAATGTTGACACTATTGAGAGTGTTGTTTTGATGTAGAAGAAGAAGTAATAACACAGAGTGAGAAACCAACAGAAACTATAAATAAAGAGGAAACAATTGGTAGAAACAAGGAGGAAATTGTTAAGGCAATTGGTAAAAGATCAGTTGAAAGGAAAGTTATTACTACAGAACCAAGCACATCTATTGTAGATCTCCGACCTAAAAATGTAACAAACGTTCTTTTGGATTCTATATGGAGGATAACTGATTGCAACTCCTTGGAGTTCAAGGATATTGATGATACATTGCCTATTTTGTAGATGATTGCACCGACTTGTAAGATAGATCATATTAAGGATTCTTTAGGTAAACTGGACACATTGTCCAAATTTATTGCTTCAAATGTTCTAACTGTAGATAAGGTGAATGGGGAAACTGTTAAGGAAAGAGTGAATAAAGAAAAAGGATAATTCTTTGAGAAGACCATCAAAGACTGTAATGAGCACATTGATTCCTTAATACCGGTACTAAATTCAACAATTTTGGAGTATAAGGATTTGTATAAAGAAGTTTGCAAGCCTCACCACCCAACTGAAGATATTGATGAGGAAATTAAGAGAACACAAAAGGAAATAGATGACATAGCAGATAATATGGTAGGTTCTTCGCAACCTACCTTTGGTTTTGAACAAGAAATGACAATTTTTGAGGAAAAGATAGAGAAATTGGAGCAGAAAAAAGCAAGGATAAGGTTGAAGGCTCGGGAGATGAAAAACAAGCTTGGTCCTAGATTGGACAATCTTATAACTCAGCGGGTTGAGCTATCAAAGGTAACAATTCAAAAAGATCGGTCACCGGAGCATCATGCATTATCTGACCGGCTTGATCCAATAGATAGAAACCATTATTAATGACAATAACAAATTCATGCAGAACTTGAATCTAATTGTGGCAGACATTTTTCAAATTGTAACCAACCGGTTACAAGCTATGAGGTAGGATTTTGACTCTTTTTGACATCCTTTGTCATTGATGTCAAAGGGGGAGTAGTATGGAGAAAAATGCATAGAAGAGATGACTTGCTTAGGGGGACCACACTTTTTTGGGGATCAGTTTTTAGACTTCATCTTTGGACAACAATTTTTGGATTTTTCTCATGATTGTTGCCATCAATGCCAAAGTGTGAGATTGTTGGCATTCTACACTCACATGAGAATGGTTGATGTTGTCATTGATGGAAACCAACTGGTAATAATATTCTACAGGTTCACTGACAACACAGACATCATTTACCAGTACCGACAAGCACAACAAAGTTTACTCATCAACATTTTAGTTTACACCACCAACGAAGCATATTGGCACTCAGGCTGACATGAGACAAGTTTTACTTATATGAATTGTATTGTAAATGTAATTAATTATTTGTAAGCCGACATGGTGTATTGTAAAGACTCATATATGTATGAGATCTTGAAGGTCATTTTTGATATAGCATGGAGAGAAAATTATGTAATGGTATTATGTAGAAGATAGCAAAAAGATCTTGTAATAAGGTAGATAGGTTATGTGGGTGAATATCATTCACCAATAAGTTTTTGGTTAAGATTTCTGACAGAGCTTAAACTGGTACTGAATCAAGCACTGTAGATGCTATTTTGAGCAGTAAATTGTATTGGATTTAATTATGCATTTTGTAGTCAGTGAGACTCTTCTATTGAGCGGTGAGCTCTAGGTTGGTGGCCTTCTTGCATGTGCAGACCCATATTGTAAGTACTATTTATTCATATTGGCCAGTGAGTAAATATTGTGGGTCACAAATCCCACTGAGGTTTTTCCCTTATCGGGTTTCCTCACCAAAATATCTTGTGTTATGGTGTGCATTTATGTTGTCTCTGTTATTTCTCTTTACTATAGTATTTCTTGTTTACCAGTACATTAATTTGAGTTGCAAAGTTATAAATAAGTTCAATTATTTAGTCAGCCGGTTAGACACTGATTCACCCCCCCTCTGAGTGTCTTTAGGACTGTCATTGCATCTAACAATTGGTATCAGAGCCTGGTCCTCTATTTGCAAAAGCCTAACAACTTGAGGAAGATTTTGAAACCGGTACTGATGGAGAGTTTGAGAAAATAGTTGGAAGGAGCTCTTGAAGATTTTGATGCAAAAAAATTGAAGAATATCAAACTTGAAGATGATCTGAGGACTTTTAAGGAATTCATTAAAGGACTTCAAGAGAACTTGGTTATAGCACAAAATAAGAGGAAGGAACTTCATGAGCAAATGCAGAAACATGATTATGAAAAGGAGACTCTTAGAGATATTGCAGAGAAGTTGAGGCAAGAGAACACTAATCTCTTAGAGATATTTGCTCTTTAGTAATCACATAAACCAATCTCACTTGATTTTCTTCAACATTCTCTTTCAGAAAATTGTACTTAATAGATACATGCTTTGTTTTAGAGCGAAATACCGAATTCTTTGATATATCAATTGCTGCTGAGTTATCACAGTAAATAATTATTGGTTCTTTTTATTTTACCTTTATATCCTTCAAAATTTTTTTGATCCATAATACCTAAGTACAATTAGTTTTTGTTGCAACATATTCTGCTTTTGCTGTAAATAATAATGTACAAGTTTGCTTCTTGCTGATCCATGAAATTAACCTTCTACCAAGAAAGAATGCTCTACTAGTGGTACTCTTTCTATCATCCACATCTCCTGCCCAATTTGCATCTGTATATGCACATAACTCAAAATTGTTATCCTTAGGATACCATAAACCAAGATTTGTTGTGACTTGTAGGTACCGAATAATCCTTTTTACTATTATTTCATGATTTTATTTAGGTTTGCTTTGAAATCTTGATACAATACACACTGCATTCATTATATCAAGTCTAGTTTGTGTCAAATACGGTAATCCTCCAATCATAGATTTGTACCTTGTCAGATTAGTGGGAGCTCAATCATCCTTTAATGTCAATTTATCAGTTGTAGTCATAGGAGTGCTTACTGGTTTGGAGTTTTCCATACCAAATTTCTTCAAAAGTTCCTTCAAGTATTTTGTTTGACATATGAATATACCTTTATCTATTTGTGAAATCTGCAAACCTAGAATTTTTTTTATCTCTCCAATCATGGACATTTCAAATTCTTCCTGCATCTTGTTAGCAAAGTCTTTACATAAATCTTCTTCACCTCCAAAAATGATATCATCCACAAATACTTCAATAACCAAAATTTCATCATTGGTAATTTTGTAATACAAATTACTGTCAGCATTACCTTTAGTATAACCAAGCTTTAAAAGATATTTATCCAGTCTAGCATACCAAGCTCTAGGAGCTTGGTTTAATCCACATAAGGCTTTCCTTGACCTGCAAACCATATCCTTATCATCTATTAATGAAAATCCATCAGGCTATTCAATGTAAACTTCTTCTTCAAGATCTCCATTCAAGAATGCACATTTTACATCCATCTGATAAACTTTATAGTTCTTATGAGCTGCAAATGCAAGAAATAGTCTTACTGCTTCAATTTTGGCTAGTGGTGCAAAAGTTTCATTATAATCAATTCCTTCTTTCTGAGTGTTGGCAAATGCACACTCCAATGAGAAATTGTAGGTGATTGAAGGTATTGTCATTGATGGCAACCTTGCAATCATATGATACCGGTAGGCACCGATACTGACAAACTCTACACCGACATACAGTACACCGGCATCGAAAGGAAGAATACCGACACCCTGGCCGACATGAATTTTGTATATTTATATTTTGTAATTAATTGTAAAATCTTTTGTAAGCCAACATGGCTGATTGTAAAATGACTCATATATGTATGAGATCATTGTAGATCATTTAGGATGATAGGATATGTGAAAAATAAATAGAAGGTAGCAGACCTAATATGCGAATTATTGGTTAAGGGTTTTTATATGTAGTAGAACTTAAACCTATACTGGATCTAGCATAGCAGATGCTAATTTGAAGCAGTACAAGACATTGGAATTGTATAATCCATTTTTGTAAGTCAATGTGACTTCTTTTTGTAATTGAGCAATGAGCTCTAGGCACTTGGCCTTCCTGCATGTGCAAGCCCCTCTTGTAAATAGTAATATTCCCTTATTGGCCAGTAAGTGAATATTGTGGGTCACAAATCCCACTGAGGTTTTTCCCACACTAGGTTTCCTCGTTAAAATATTGTGTTATGGTGTGCTTCTTATTTTGTGGTTATTGTTCTTACTTGTTGTATTAATTTTAGTTTACCGGTACACAGTTTTGATATGCTTTTCATGTTATAAGTTTACAAATTTCATAAACCGGTCAAATATTGACTCACCCCCCCGCCCCCCCTCAGTATCTTTGGGAATCCTAACAATTGGCATCAGAGCCCGGTCCTCTATTTTCAAAAGCCTAATAGCTTGAGGAAGATCTTGACACCAGTAGAGATGGAAAGCTTAAGAAAATAATTGGAAACGACTCTTTCAGACTATGATGCAAAAAATTAAACAATATCAAACTTGAGGATGATCTAAAGGCTGCTCAGGATATTATTCAAGCACTTCAAGAAAATCTTACTATTGCAAGAAACAAGAGGAGAACTTTGTGAAAAGATGCAGAATGAGAATGATGAAAAGGAAACTCTTAATGATCTAGTAAACAAGTTGAGACAAGAAAACACTACAAGAAAGAATGAGATGCAGGATATGACTATGAGATTTTGTAAAGAAATTGAAGATAAAAAGAAAAATGAAGAAGACTTGACTAGAAGACTGAATGATGCTACAAATGAAAACACAAGACTTGGTCATGAAAATAATATGTTGAAGATAGATCTGATGCATACACAAAATGACACAAATGAACTCATGAGATAGAAAGGAATCTTGGAAAGGGAACTAGCTGCTACAAATCAACACAAGGAGAAATTCAAGAAAAGCTCAGAAGAACTTGATGACATTTTGAAAAACTAGAAACCTAATGGAGACACAAATGGCCTTGGCTTTGAAGTTGGTGAAAGCTCCAGTACTGCAAACAATCATGATCATAGCAATGCTTACA
Organism: Cryptomeria japonica; assembly: GCF_030272615.1. Classification (NCBI taxonomy): domain Eukaryota; kingdom Viridiplantae; phylum Streptophyta; class Pinopsida; order Cupressales; family Cupressaceae; genus Cryptomeria; species Cryptomeria japonica. The sequence continues at coordinate 374,444,590 of NC_081407.1, read as the reverse complement.
AATTTAATGGAAAATGTTTTAATTGTAACAATTATGGTCATAGAGCAAATCAATGTAGATCTAGAAACTATCAGAACACTAATACACCCACTGGTCAATGTTCTAAATGCAACAAAATTGGTCATAACTCAGAAAATTGCAGAATGAATGTAAGATGTTATGTTTGTGGAAGATTTGGACACTTATCTAATCAATGCAGAACACAAACCGACATAGGATATGGGAAACCTATTCAGAAAAACAATGTGACCTGTTATGCTTGTAACAAGATTGGACATATTGCTAAATTTTGTAGAAGTAAGGCATCACCGACAAATAATAAAGGTGCTAGTTTGAAATGTAAAGAAAAGGTTGAAGAGGTAAAGCCAGAATTCTCAAAGCAGTGGATCAAAAAGTCAGATCAGAATGTTGATGGGAATACTCCTCCACCGGCAGAATAGAGTAACACTCCACCAGCAAGAGACTCTTCATCTAACTAAAGAAAATTCTTTTGGGGGTTTAGCAACAAAATGAAAAACATGCTATTATTCCCTCGGTTGATGGTAAGAATTTGGAATTACTTCTATACCGACAGATGAGTTAAGTTGTGAATTAATCGACAAGCATTAAATGTGGTAGTTGGTGAAAATGACATTATAAAGCGAGTGTTTTGGCTCCATTTTCATTTCATTAAGCATTCAAACCTTCGAGAGCGCAAAAATTCCCAAGTGAAGGCTTCCTTAGCAAAAAAGTGAAGCAATTCATCAAGAATTCATCCTTAAGGCAGATTGAGGTATTTATAATCTGGGATCCTCCTCCACTCCTAAATTTATTGCAAACCCTACTGTTGTTGAGGTTATTAAATGCCCTAGACCCATTTTCAAACTGGTTCCCAAAATTGCGAAGAAAGATGATAGCATAGGTGCATTTTCTCAAATTCCTAAGGGAGTAGTATATGTTGAAGACCCTAGGATGTATATACATTGTCATATAGAGGAATTGGGTGATGATGAAATTAAGAATATGTATCGGACAGTGATTTGTGATAAGTCTAGAAATGTCAAACTGGAACATAAGATAGTGGAAACCCTAGGTTTTACTGAAATCCTTAGTATCCCGGATTTTCCCAAGGACATCATAAGGATTGTGTTAAGCAAGGTACATGGTGAATTTTTCTGGTTGGATTCAATCCATAAAATTACTAAGGAAGCTGTCAAAGTAGTAACAAGGTTACCTTCCACCGGTAATAGACCTGACAAAACAAAGAGAGTCTCAAATGACATAGTGATAGACTTAACCAGTGCAACATTTGACAAAAGGTCTTTAAGGGTAAACAATGTAAAAGACATAAATGTCAGATTTATCAGTATGATCTTAGGTTATAAAGCTACACATGCAAATAGGTTGAATTCAGTTTCTAGCTTATGTATCAAAAGTGCCTATGATATGGTCAATGATAATGCAAGAATAGATATATGTGAATGGCTTAAAGATGAGTTGATAGACAATCCAGGAAAGATTAAAAATGATAAGAAAGGAATATTCAGATTTGGAAATTTGCTTGTTTGTCTGATGTTGTACATAACAAAACAAGTAGCCAGTATTGGTCCAAGAAATTTTGGTTTTGACATTCCGGTAGGAAAATAACTGTTGGATCTATTGAACAATATGGGAGAGAACTAGGAGAAAAACCTAAATAAACATTTTCAAGCATTAAAGGCTCGAATGAAAACTAGAATAAGACTATCACAAGCTATTGTGGATAAATATCAAAAGGAAATTTGTTTTGTGATCAAGAAAGATGAAATTTGGATGGAGGCAGTTATTCCTAGAACTATCTGGGTAACTAAAATGGGCTATGAGACAAATGACAATATTATTGAAACTTATGCAAAAGCCCTCCTTGAAGCACCAAAGGAACCTACTAAGAAATTTTTTGGCAGTGTTGAAACAATTGAGAGTCAAATTCAGTCTAGGAAAAGGGTTAAGAAGGTCGAAGAAACAGTAAGGAAAGGAACCTGGTAGGCTAAAGCAATTAAAGAAGATGTTCTGAAGCAAACTGGTATAAAGGAAAGAGAGTTGGAAGGACTTCAACCGGAAACTCATCTTTCACCGGTTGGAACTTCCTCTAAGAGTGATATACTGATGGTATTTAAAAGGGTAGAAAGGAAAAGAAAACCCTCACCGGTACCCTCACCCTCTCCTAGGAAAATAAGACAAAAGCAACAGGCAGTGAGGCCCCTAGTAAAGAAACTAACTCCAAAGAAAAAGAAGTTAAAACAAGTCATCGCTCCACTAGATAAACTTCTTAGTGAAATTACAGAGGATGGTAAGTTGAAGAACATCAGCAAACTATATGACACACTATCCGCTGATGACAAAGAGAAAGTAGAGAACAATGTAATCTTACACTTGGATATTTTCAAGAAATTTTTGATGCAAGTTGTTTATGAAATGCCAGCTGATCTGTATAATAGACTAGAAGCTAGAAGGGTAGCTATTATTGAACTAGATAAGAAAATAAAAATTGAAAGACTACTTGCAGTGCATCCTGTTAACTCACCTGATGAGATAGATCAATTAATCTTTGAGGCTAACCGATTAGTATTCTCAACTGCTCACCAATGTGTAGCACTAATAGCAGGAAGAGTGAATGAGGTAACTATATATGGTGAAAATGGATACAATAATAACAATATTGAAAAGCTAAATGAATTCAACCACCAAACCCTAGCCTAACAACAACAAAGATCCACCATAACATATGAAAATTACCTAAGACAATGCAAATCAAATGAAATCACAAAGATTATACCATTACATGTCCAATAGGGTTTTGATCTCCATTCTTCCTATCTCCATTGATCTTGCTTGATATATTTGCTCTCAGATTTTATGTGCACAAGAGCTCAACAAAGAACGGAATGTGGTTGCAAGTAGGATCGTAGTATAGTCAAATGATCAAAAATAGTTCATTAGGATTTGACAATGAAGGAGGCATCTTCTTAAATAGAAGACACTATAAGAAATGGAGGGATAAGATTGAGAGGTGTAAAAAGGAGGTCGGCTAGGATTAGAGGGTAGGTAGAAGAAATAATAAAATAATGAAAGAAGTAGGTAGTGTAGGAATTAAGAGATGAATGACATGTGTCATAGGTGGAAAAGGATAATGAATTAATTAAATAAATAAAGATTTATTTAATTAATAGAAGAAGTGGGATCAATTAAATAAATAAATTTAATTTAGGAAAATGATAATTTAAATAAATAAATGTATTTATTTAAATGAGAAATAAGGCTAGAAGAGGATAAATGAATTAATTAAATAAATAAAGATTTATTTAATTAATAGAAGAATTAAGCTTAGATAATTAAATAAATAAAATATTTATTTAATTAGACTGGACAATTTTAGGTGTCTACATTTTGCCCCTCTTTGAGACAATGCGGCTTGTCGCGTTGTTTCAAAGAAGATAAGATGAACTAATACAGAGTTGCCCCAAGATGGGAATGATATGCCCCCTCGAGAGATTGGATGAAAATGTCTGAAAAGATTGCAGACAATCTCTCGATAAGAAAGAATGGCTAGAATGGACTGATCAGATAAAGTGACAAAGTCACAGGATAACGAAGGTGAGGTGAGGGCTAGGGTAGTCTATAAGATAGACCACGGGGGAAAATACATCCTCATTATCATCTACACCTCCACGAGATCAAAGTGCAGAGCAAGAATAGAGCAGTAACAGTCAGCAGCGATGGCTTTCATTCATAGATTCGACCGCGTTCGCCGATTCCAGAGGCCAGCAGAGGTAGGAGAGCCGGTAAGTACCACCAAACCTCCTTGTACTTTGACGCATTTATGTTTGTCATTAATGCATGGTAGATAGGGCAATAAATGCGCTTAGAATAGGGTCCCAAAAAATGTCAAAAACATTTAGGCGCGTCTACGTTGGTGCCAGGCGCGTTTGTGTCCACTAGGCGTGTTTGTGTAGGTTCCAGGTGCGTCTGTGCTTTGTAGGCACGTCTATGCAGTCCTTAAGCGCATTTGTGTCAGGAAAGCACATTTATGTCCAAAAATGTGAATTTGTGTCTTCTAGGTCAAATCGACAGTTCTGTGATGAACATATGCTGTCGATTGGATAAGTTACTGAGAGGATACACTCAAGCAGGTCCGCTAGGGAAGACTAGGATAGATCAAGGCACTTTGTGATAAACAGTGAGTACCAAGATAGAGTACTTTGTGATGAACAGGGAGTACTAAAATATGAGCAACACTTTGTGATGAATAGGGAGTACTAAAATATGAGTAGCACTTTGTGATGAACAGGGAGTGTAAATGTGAGGAGCACTTTGTGATGAACAGGGAGTGCAAAACACGTAGTACTTTGTGATGAACAGGGAGTACCACTAGGATAGAAGCAACACTTTGTGATGAATAGTGAGTGTCACTAGGATAGATAGCCATATGTATTTAGATAAAAATTAGCATTTTGTGATAAACAGTGAATGCCATTATGACTGACACAATTGATTTGTTTGACTGCAGGAGTATTTGCCGATGCTGGAGTCACAAGAGAGATTCCCATCGACTCAGAGGTTGCGACTTGAGTTGACAGCCGAGGACCGAGCTGTGATTGAGGCTATGGGATTGAGACATATTTTGTATGTGCCTGAGTTTCGGGTGAACATGGGATTGCTAACTGGACTGGCGGAGAAATGGCACTCCGAGACATGTACGTTTCATTTGCCGATGGGTGAGATGACAATCACCTTGGAGGATGTATACAGGATTCTGCAGATACCGATCGATGGGGAGTTAGTACCCTATGATCAAGACAGAGATAGGGATGCACTGAGACGAGTGTTCTAGGATCTGGGACTGGAGATGAGGGTGGGACATGTGGCATGGGATACCATGACATGGACAAGATTAGCACTACCAACAGTGTTGGCAGGAGTTATCAGTGGGTTCCTCTGTCTGGATAGGGCAGCACGAGGGGTGGCTGTAGAGGACACAGGGGCCAGGAGAGATGATCTTGGGGTGGGTCCTTCTAGGGCTCAGACTCCGTTGAGGCCAGCCAGCTCTGAGGAAGGGAATTCATCATAGTCGTAGAGGGCTCCCTATGTATCAGTATTATACCATTTTTGTATGATGATGTAGACACCTGCAGGTGATTTTGTAGCCATATGTATTTTGACATCATTGTATCATGACACTTTATATATATATATGAGATGATTCATCTTTGCGGAAGCTATATGCATGCGTACATATGTGATATATGTTTCTATGTGATGCTTATGATATGGATGCAAATATGTATATGATGCAATGTAATATTTTTTTTTGTTCTTTTATGTTTTATATGTGTATGCATGATGCAAATGTGAATGTATGTAATGCAGATGAATATGATAATGCAAAGAACTATTTACATGATGAAAATGTAAGATGTGCTAACATGTGTTGTGTGCAGGATGTGATGCAGTTGTGATATCTATATGTATGTATGAAATGCTTATATGTGGTAATGCAGGTGCAACTACATGAAATGCAAATGTTTTTGGTGTGTCATTATACTCAGTCATGTGATAGTGGGCTACGCGGACTTGAGAAGGATGATGGAAGTCAATCAAGAAAGGGGGATGGAAGATAGAAGATATGAAAGTGAAAGAGCTTCTTGTGCGTTATCATCATTGAGCTTTATTATGGCAAGTAGGTTATGACAATCGAGGCATATGTTCAACCCAGAAAGTCATTGTACCTGTTTGCATGGAGATAAGACAGTCACAAACAAAGAATGCCCCAGTTCACACTAGACTCACAGTGTCCTCATATCCTTAGACAAGTCATAGCATTACTAAGAGACAATCCACAGACAACAAACAAAAATAGGTGACAATACCCCATCCTCGCCTTTCTAGTCAAAGACATCCTGGAGATAGAATCTCTAGTCAGAAATATCCTGAAAAAGCTAAAAGACATGTCACCAAAAGATAAAATCAAAAGAAAACTAAGACTCGACACCAACATCCACTGTAGTCCTCAAGTTTTAGTGTCTCTTGTCACTTGTATAAGTCTTATTTGATTGTGGTCACAATGTTTACTTTCACAAAATGGATAGATAGCACCGAACCATAATGTTGTCTGAGTCTATTGAAAGATTTGATTTTGTTGAAGCCCATTATTGTTGCCATCTCATCTGAAATTGACTGAATCCATGAAACTGATACTGCACGTTAGGAAATCAGAAATCATCAAAGCATATATAAAAACTAATCTAGCCTAATCACAAAAAGCTAGAATGCAATGAATCTATCCTAAGCACACTCAATAGAGACATGAGATCAAAACATTCAAAATTAAATACATATGCAAACCAATGGTAGATTTGAATGCTTCTTCATGCGGCTCCATTGTCCTTCTTTCTTCTCCAAATAGCCTTTGTTTGTGGGTCTCACCTTCAAGTGCACAAACCTAATGTGAAAGCAAGATTGATATTGGCACAAGAGTACTAGAAGAAGTGATTATTTCTCATTATCTGATTCTATGATTATCTGATTGCAAAAGTGATTACCAATTATCTTTGATTGAAGAAATTCATCCAATTTATAGACAAATTGGAGAAAAGATCAAATTAGCATGAAATGGATATTGGAAGCAATTAATTTCAAAAATGGCACAATTGAGTGGAAAGAAGAAGGTTATGACACCTTCTATGTCATGAATTATGACATATTTCCAATGCAAAGACTAGAGAACTAGAACCTTATGACATCTTGCTATGCCAAGAGTATGACGCATGAGAAATTCATGCTTCCACTAAAGCACAAAAATAGGGAGAACTAGAGACAATTTAATTAGGTGGAAATTAAATTTGACAAATTAGAAAATAGGTGGAAATTAGGAATTAGGAAGTTTAGAAATTTAGGAAATTAGAAAATGAGGAAATTAGGAATTTAGTGAATTAATGAATAATTTCTCATTTATTAATTAATTCACAAAGAGGGAATGAAAAATTAGGAAATTATGAGTTAGGAGAAATTAGGTAAATCAATTAATAATTTGTCATCTATTAATTAATTCACAAAAAGATGAATAATTAGTTAACCAATTAAATTAAACATTTAATTGTGATGAGAAGACTTTAGGATAAATAAATAAATTAATTAACCTAGAGGAAGAAATGACAAATTAGGTTAAATGAATAAATCGTAAAACCTTAGAAGATGAATTAGTAATGCAAGGATGACAATTAGGTCTTGATGAAGGATAATTAATGTCGATTCGATTTAATCATGATTTTGAATTAATAAATGACCAATGTGATAAATTATTTGATTGACAAAATGTGCCAATTGACGAGGAACAATGACTAATTGATCCAAATTGACGTGATTGAGAGGACGACCATGATTGACGATAAATTGATCGCAAAAGGACAAAATTGAAAAGAGGACAAGGATCGATGACAAAATAGATGACAATGACCACAATTGATGACAAATTTGATCGCATGATGATAAGATTGACAAGAGGACAAAACCCTAATTAGGATTGACGATGTCCAAAATGATGACAAATAAGCACGCACATTGATACGACAAGATAAGTTTGACCAAAATCATGACTGAAGATTGTTGTCGACAAGACCAAATTCAAAAGTGAGACAAATGAAGAATGTAGAAGAAGGACTCAATGCTCACAAATGATAAAGACCAAGTGCGAATCATAGAAGAAATGTTAATGCGATGCAAAAACCTAAAATGAGGCAATGCGCAAATGTTAAAGTATGACTCCACAAGCGTTGACCATTTTTAGGTGTCTACAGATACTTTATTGCAAAGAAGATGAAACTTTATTGTGGATTGGTGATGTAGATGTTGCTTTATTGCGGATTGTGCACGAATAGACTGAAGGAAGCTGGAAGAAACTGTACTCCTCGAAACATGTGATGCTCTTAGTTCCACACCCATCACTAGATGTAGGATTTTCCTTAGCCACAGATAGGATCTGATTTATTATGGATGAAAAGGGAGGTGAAAAGGGAGGTTTATTATGAATGGCTAACCAATCTTGGGTAGATCAATAACAAGCCATGATGGGAATGGGTAAGTTTATTATGAACGAATAGGTTGTGAGTGTGTGCAAAGTGAAAGAATGAAAGAGAATCCTAAAGGAGGGAGGAGTAATGTCTCTACACATGGCGCTGGTGACCCAGTTTTCACCATGGTACTTGCCCAGGGCGCCACCAAAGTGGTTTTCACCATTGGACGAAATTATTTCTCTTTACTTTTTTTGATTTTTCAATGTTTTTTGTTGTCACAAGGCACCTGTTTGCCAGGTTTTCACCAAGTAATGATTTTTTTTGTTTTATAATTTTTTTGTATTTTTGAAATTTTTTGAATTTTTTGTATTTTTGAATTAGGATATTCCGAAGAGCTATGTGTAAAACTTGCAAAGGTGCATGCTATTGATAGGATCCTCCAAAGGTTCACCTTCTGTAGTTGAGAGCTGATATGCCCCAGATCCATATGCTGCTGTAATGATGTAAGGACCAAGCCAGTTTGGTTCAAACTTGCCCTTCTTCTCTCTGTCTTGCTGATTCTTGGGGTTTTCTTTGAGAACCAAGTCACCCACCTCAAGTGTGTGAGGCTTAACCTTATGATTGTAACTGCAACGTTCCTTGACTGAATAATGTGTAGCTTGAGTGACTGTCTTCCTTGATAAAGGAACTAAGATAGAATTACTAATGTGTGGACTACGTAGGCCCATATGTGTGTCACCTGAAGAAGTTTGGGCATCACTGATAAAAAAGTCCCTCAAGGAAGCTCCATTAAAGGTCCATGATGTATTGCCATAAGGGAAAGGATGCGTGGAACAAGTAGATGAGTTATGAAGGCTTATGACTGTGAAAAGAAGTGAAAGTAGGATAGCATGATGGAGACTTAGGATCGACAAGTATTCTTTTTGACTTGAAATTGTAGAACTTTTGCCCCCAGTTATTTTGATATTAGGGGAGATCAACTCTTTATCTTTTTGCTTCATAGGATTTTTATCCTTGACTTTGATTTTTGCTGATTCCAGTAGCTTTTGATTTCGATTTGGAATAAAGGACTTTTCTTTATTTTTGACTTTTAGATTTTTCTTTTCAAAGCTTGATTTGTCATCCCCAATGAGTAAGGGCTTTTCTAGTTCTTGTTGATCCAAGTCTGGGAGAGGAGTGAAAATGGAATGAGTAGATGATATGGTAAGGCTATGTGAGCTCTCAAGAGGGTTGGCAATACACTCAATAGATTCTTTGCTCGAACCACTCTTAGGACTATTGATATCAAGAGTTGCTTGCACCACTAAAGGAGATTTGCATTCAGACTTAGTAGCCACAACACTAGGTGGTTCACACCCAATTCCTTGCAAATTGTTTGTAGGTTGTCCTTGTCGACTGAATACCTTAGGAGATAGTGGGAGTTGATCAACATGAAAGATATACTCACCACATCCCATGTCTTTAACCTTGAATTTTTCGTTGAGCTTTGCTTGTTTTGATGCAGAAGGCAAGGATTTTGGATCCACATATGCTGATGAAGGAATAGATTCTCGATTGACTGGGATTGTTATTTCTGATCCAGGTTGCAGATTGTTGCAATATATGAATGGATTTGGGTCAACTTTAATGGTCACTTCAACTCCATTGTGCGGAAACTTGATACATCGATGATATGTAGATGGTAATGCACCAATCTCATGAATCCATGGATGTCCTAGCAATATGTTGTATGTGAGATCAAGGTCTAGGACTTGACAAATCACATCTTTCGTAACCGGTCCAACTCTGAGAGGTAAGGTGACTGTGCCTTTGGATGAACGTTCTTCATCATCATATGCCTTGATGGTAAGTTTGTTTGTAGCATTCATAGCTTTGTTAGAATATCCCAATTGTTTAATAGTGCTCAATGTACAAATGTTTAGACCAGCTCCTCCATCTATCAGGACTCGTTTGATTCTATGTTTGTGTATGAAGGCTTCAACATGTAATGGTGCATTATGTGGCTGACTTATAGAGGCATCATCAGCTTCTGTGAAGGTAAGGGAATGTGGAATGGAAAGGTATCCCACCATGGCTTGAAATTGGTCCACGTTCAGATCAGTAGGAACAACAATGTCTCTCAAGATTTTGTCAAGAATAGCTTTATGAGTGGGGGATATGCATAAGAGCTCAAGTATGGAGATGAGCGCGAGTGTCTTCCCTAACTATTCTACAAGGTCATACTCAGGTTTGGTTGACGAAGAAGCAGTGTTTTTAGTTGAAGCACCTGGCAAAGTAATTTTACCTCGACGGGTTGTAACATGACATTTAGAAGTAGGTTCGGAAGAAGATCCAACACCTTTTAGGACAATCTTGGGTCTCTGAGTAGGATTCTCAGGAGTTTTGTCCTTGATGATAATAGTAGAGACATAATTGTCCATCGAGATGTGATTGATAGTTGAATCATAGTTGTAGGATGCTCTGGTTTGGTCATCTATGGATTTAGCTTTTCCTTTGTCATGTTTTGGGAATGGTTCCTTAAACATCTCATGTTCTTGGTTGGATGAGTGTCCCTCAATCTCAATGTCACCTCTATCAATGAGATCTTGTACGATGTTCTTCAGTCGATGACAATTTCTTGTCTTATGACCTTTACTCTTATGAAATTCACAATACTCATCATCATTCCACCAATTTGGTTTAACCTTTGGTTTGTATGAAGGAAAATCTGGAACTATGATTACCTTGTTTGCCACTAGCTTCTTGAAGACTGACTCAAGTGGTTCTCCCAATGGGGTGTACTTCCTTCGTGATCTAGAAGTTGTTTGAGTATTCACTTGATTGTTTGTAGAACTTGATCTTGAAAAGATGAATTTGGGTCGCACTGTATTGGCATCAACAACACCATCATTGACTGTGTTCTTGTTTTTATTCCAAAATCTTGGCTTGTCTTTTCCTTTAAAGTCATCTTTGTTTTCCTTGAATATCTTAATGACTCCTTGTTCAATTAGAACCTTTTCTATCGCTAAGCCCTTTTCAATGACATCCTTGAAGGTGGACAAACAAGCTTTTCTTAGATCATAACCAATGTCTTTGTTAACATTTCTACCATTTGTTTTTGTGGAATTTCACAAGAGCATCTGTTGGCTAAATTCCTCCATCTTTGTAAAAATGATGCAAAAGACTCTCCTTCTTTTTTCTTGGTGTTGCACAAAGTGGTGACAGATATGTCTGTCTCTATGTTGTAGGAGAAATGTTGAATAAATGCCTCTGCTCAGTCACCCCATGACTTAATACCAGGTGGTAGTTGGGAGAACCATTCCATAGCTTGATCACCTAAGCTTTGTGGGAATAATCTCATCAAATATGTCTCTTCTGCTGCTACTTCAATGCAAGCTATGAAAAACTATCTTATGTGTGCCTTAGGATCCCCTTTTCCTCTATACTTATCAAACTTAGGTGTCACAAAGTGTGTAGGAAAAGGAGGCATTGGAATGCTCTTGTCAAATGGATAAGGACATATGTCTCTCATTGTGTATTTTGGCTTCGGTGTATTTATGTCCTCCATTTTCTTTTGTAAGTCCCTGATTTGTTGCTCCAAATTGCTCTTAGGTGGAGATCAACTTCTCAGACCATACCCCATGCTTGAGGCACCAATTGGAGGAGGAGCATGTTGCATATATGGATGATATTGATCATACACATGTTCATATGGAGGAGGTCTATAGTGATGCTGCATATATGGACCACTTGGTATAGATTCATGTTGAGGAACATCATATCTATTTTGTGCATGTATACCATACTCTACAGGCATGTCATGTTCTACTATGTTGCCCCCAAATTTGACATGGGGTTTCCTTGTGTCCAAATTTTGAGCATGCCTTTGAATATCCAATTGTTTTGATGGTTGATCCTTAGCATTGTCATGTGATTGAGCATATCTTTCTGCATAAGACTTCCATAATGGTCTGCAAATGTGAGTATCATATGCTTGATCATGTGTATGTGGGACCTCTGGTTTTTGAAGCAAAGACGAAGGTGATTCCGACACCATATTTGGTCCTCTATGTCCTCCACTATTAGGCCTCCTTTGATCCATGTTGGAGTGAGTTTGTTGCAAAGGTCGATTTTCCATTATTTGAGACATGTCGAAATCATGAGGTATCTTGGCTCCACTTTGTGCCATCATTTGTAGGAAGTATTGTCTATCCCTCCTCATTATTTCCTCAACCAATCGATTAAAATGGGGATTCATAATGGATTCTTCCACATCTGCTGAATGTACTGGAAAGTTGTCCATATTGTCATTGTGTGTATCATTGTTGTTTGTAGTGTCCATGTTCTCAACATTTGGAATGTTTCTATAGGCATCCATGTCAAGTAATGTAGTATGATCAAAATTGAAAAAGATATCATTATCATACTCATAAGAACTCATGTTTGCGGACTCTTGAGCCTCTTTAGCTTCTCTCTTAGATTTTTGAAGACAAGTTTCAACCATGAACTAGGTATTAACCGAGATGTGTGAGACTAGATGAAAATGGAAAAAGTATGGAAGACCAAGAGTTGGATGGAATGTAAATAAATCTGAGGTGTACTTGCAATGTCCAAGGTGTAAGACCAAGTATGTATGTAGTAGAGTAGGTGTGACTTCCAAACAGAGGATAGTTTCTCTTGATGAGGTAAGTTGACCTTGACTCTAAGTAAGACCAAATGAGACCCAAAGGTAAGAAACCTTGATGAGGGACCACTTAGCAAAGTGTTGTTGTATGTAGTGTGTTGACAAAGTATGATGAGGACAAGCAAGTGACCTTTTAACTCAAGTTTAGATAAGTGTGAATGTAAAATGAGATGTGAAGCAATGATGGACTGTGTGAGACCCAAAGACAGGTTGAATGCTAAATGTAACCTGGAGAAACAACCTAGGAAGCTCAAGAATTCCAAAACTGATTGCTCGTGTTTGTTGGACTGTAAAATTTTTCCAATTTCTGAAGTTATTGGTTGTGACCAAATCTGAATGTTTGACTATTTTTCGTGACAAGAGGACACAATGTTGATGAGGACTCAATGTTTGCAAGTGTTTAGACTGACAATGACTCCAAGAAAAGTGTGTTGTTTGATGTAAAATTGTTTTGCATACACTTGAAGACACAAAAGACACAATGTTTTGCTGTTTGGTCTTGAATGTTTGAATGTTTAAAATAAGTCAAGCACAATTCTTATGGCTGGCCAAGACAATAGTTGTTGATCCCACATAGGGTTTTACCCCCGAGGCTACGCTATTCAAAGCGGATACTTAGATGTTTGACCTCACTGGCTCCACCCTCGGCACTCACTTCTCGGGTCAGCCAAGCATCAGGCCCCATGAAAACTCCCCGTGGCAAACTTTGTATCTCTACTAAGAACCGTATGTGTGTGGGCCGCTACCAGAGGTCTGACCTCCTGCCCCAACAACTAGAAGGATTTGGGCTTCTAAAACAAAAAGGTGCTAGTAAGGGCATCCGCTCGTGTGGCCATACATGTGGCACTTTCAGCTCTGTAAATATAGAAGGCTCCCAGCCGGTAGGGGTTACGCCCTACAACTGATCAAATAAATTTGATCAAATGGGTTTATGGGGAGACATAGTGTCAGTATGAACTAATCAGCACACGTTATTCATAGTTTTCACCATGAATACATTTGTTTATAGTGGTTTGGAAGAGGTGGGTTTTCCTCGCTACCACTTGGGTCATTCTCTTCTCACTAGTAGTCCTAATGACCACACGGGAAGACAGGCCCTCTAAAGATTAAACAAAAAGAGCCTATTGCTCAAGACACAAAAGACAATGATTCAATTTTAGTGCACCAATGGAAGTGTTTGCTAGTCTATGAAAACAAGGCACACAATAAAAATCCAAAAAACCCTTGACAAGGACCTGCAACAAAGAGTTGTTAGTAGTTTGAATTGTTTCAAATGATCACCCCTTCCTGCAAGCACACAAGTTAGGTAAATTTTAGATCCAAAAGACTTTGTGAAGTAAGGGCCTTCAACAATGCATTTTGTTGACCAATTCAAAGATTTGATTCATCATAAAAAATACCACCTGTAAAATTTCAAGTGATTTTCAAAAATGTAAGAAAATCCAAAAAATTTGCTAATTTGCTCCAAAAATTAATTTTTTATGAAAAATCATAAAAAATTCATATAAAATGCAAAATAGATCCAAAAAATCTAAAATTTTTACTGGAGAGTCCTGATGGTCTTCCAAAGCTTCATAAAAAAATTTCTACAACAAATCCAAGCAGTTTGTGAGATATGAGTAAAATAATGCAAAACCCTAATTTTCAAAGATCTAATTTTTGAGGAATTATTCTACATAAAATTTAAAATAAAAAACACCAAATCCTATGTATAATTATGAGATATTTCCAAAAATGTAATAAAATCTAAAAAATTTGCTAATTTTCTCTCAAAATTAATTTTTTATGAAAAATCATAAAAAATTCATATAAATTTAAAAATCAATCCAAAAATTTTGAAATTTGTACTTGATCCTTATGATACTTTTCCTAACTTGTACAAAAAATTTTATGCCAAAATTAAAATCCATTTGTGATATATGATCAAAATAAGGAAAAACCCTAATTTTTAAAGATCCAATTTTTAGTGAAATATTTTGCATCAAAATTAAAATTAAAAAGAACATATCCTGTGTATAATTATGAGAGATTACCAAAAATGTAAGAAAATCCAAAAAATTCTCTCATTTTCTGTCAAAATTAATTTTTTATGAAAAGTCATAAAGAATTCATAGAAAATGAAAATATGCTCAAAACAATCTGAATTTTGTCTTGAGAGCTCCTGATACTTTCTTCAACCTACAAAAAAAATTTGGTGTAAAATTTCCTATCCGTTTGTGAGATATGATCAAATCTCTCCAAGATCTTGATTTTTGGTCCAAAACCCTAACTGCACAAGGTTATTCTCCAAATTGTTTTTCAAAACAGCAATATAGGGTTAGAAAAATCTGCAAAAACACAGATCTAAGAAAAATGCATGTCCCACCGAGCATGCCAAAATATATATGGTGAAAATGGATAACAATAATAACAATATTGAAAGGCTAAATGAATTCAACCACCAAACCCTAGCCTAACAACAACAAAGATCCACCATAACATATGAAGATTACCTAAGACAATGCAAATCAAATGAAATCACAAAGATCATACCATTACATGTCCAATAGGGTTTTGATCTCCATTATTCCTATCTCCATTGATCTTGCTTGATATATTTGCTCTCAGATTTTATGTGCACAAGAGCTCAACAAAGAACAGAATGTGGTTGCAAGTAGGATCGTAGTATAGTCAAATGATAAAAAATAGTTCATTAGGGTTTGATAATGAAGGAGACATCTTAAATAGAAGACACTATAAGAAATGGAGGGATAAGATTGAGAGGTGTAAAAAGGAGGTCGGTTAGGATTAGAGGGTAGGTAGAAGAAATAATAAAATAATGAAAGAAGTAGGTAGTGTAGGAATTAAGAGATGAATGGCATGTGTCATAGGTGGAAAAGGATAATGAATTAATTAAATAAATAAAGATTTATTTAATTAATAGAAGAAGTGGGACCAATTAAATAAATAAGATATTTATTTAATTTAGGAAAATGATAATTTAAATAAATAAATGTATTTATTTAAATGAGAAATAAGGCTAGAAAAGGATAAATGAATTAATTAAATAAATAAAGATTTATTTAATTAATAGAAGAATTAAGCTTAGATAATTAAATAAATAATATTTATTTAATTAGACTGGACAATTTTAGGTGTCTATAGTAACAAAAGAAACAACAGATGCATGGGATATATTCCTGGTAGAAAAAGAGAAATGGGAAGAGTATCAAAAACCTAAAACCATCAAAGTATATCAAAAGGACATGGATAAGGGAAAAGGTAAGGTAGGTGGACCTCCTAGTATAAAGATAACTAATAACTTACCCCCATCGCCTTTAGATACTCCACCGGTAGACACTACTGACAATCAACTGACAACTAAGAGTATGGATACACCACATGAGGATACAAATCCTGATTCTGAGGTGTTATACACAACGAACATTGACACTCAGGAAGTCAATATTGTGGTGGATAAGGAATCAAATAAGAAGACAGATGTGGCAACAGAGCCACCAACAGGAAATGTTGCAGTTGAAAACATTGGAATTGGGGAACAACAACAAATTGAAGGATCAAATGAACCCCCGGATACTGGAAAGGAAAAAACTACAGATGTGCATACTGATGCATCTACTGAGCCACTGACAACTACTGAATGAAAAACCAACTGAGTCACCAGAAGTAGGCAGTACAGAGGTAAACAAAGAAAAACCGACAGTGGACACTACAAAGAAATCATCTAAAGCACAAACAAGGAAACCATCAGAGCAACATGATCTTGCTGAGGAAAACATAGAGAAATAGGTAGAGCAACAGGCTCCTTCTCAGGCACCTACTTAGACTGTACCACCGGCTACATCTGAAAAGCCCAAGCCTTTGGTATTGGAAATGCAAACTCAAATAGATCCTCCAGAGAAAGAGGAAAGCAAAGCTATCACCACAACTGATGGACTACAGATTGTGAGAACAGTTGGACAGTCATCCGGCAAATCAATGACTGAATTCAGACCAACAAATGTAACAGAGGTACTCTTGGATTCAATAAAAAAAATAATAGAGTGCAATGCACAATCTTATAAGGCTATAGATGACACTTTACCAATTTTGAAGATGATAGCTCCAAAGTGTAACATAGATAATAAAGATTCTTTGAGCCAATTAGACACATTGTCTAAGTATATAACTAGCAACCTAATAACACTAGACCAAATAAGTGAGGATACATTTAAGGAAAGGATGATAAAAGAAAAAGAAAAATTCTTTGAGGAAATTGTGAAGAAGGACAAGGAGAAAATAGATACCCTATTACCAGAACTTGGAGAAATAATTTTTGACTTCAAGAAACTGTACAGGGACACTTGTAAGACAAATGTCCTAACAGAAGATCTAGACAAAGAAATCAGCAAAGCACAGGATGAGATTAATAATATTGCTGACAATCTGATAGGTACATCGGATTCATTTTTGGAGATAGAAAGGAAAATTACAGAACAAGAAGACAAAATTGAGAAATTAGAAAAGGACAAAGAAAGAATAAAGGATAAAGCAAAGGACTTGAAATGTAGACTTGGTCCAAGACTAGAATACCTCATTTCTTTGAGAAAAGAAATATCTGAGGCTCTTGTTTCTAGACTGAAGACACCAAAAGAGAAAATGCACATACTCACTGGTACATTGCAGAGAACTCAAGAGGCAATAAAAGACAGCAAAACATTCAGTAATGGTTTAAATTTGGTTTTGATAGATATTTTTCAGATTGTAACCCACCGATTACAAGAATCCAGACATGACTCCATTGACAGCAAATGACAACCTTTATCATTGATGGCAAAGGGGGAGTAGATAGAGGTAATGAGAAAAATGATCAGTAGATGACACCATCAACTCAGGGGGAGCACACATTGTTTTGGTAACACATTTTTTTTGGTAAGACAATTTTGGCAGATTCTTTTTGGATGATAATTTTTAGATTTTTGTCATGAGTGTTGCCATCAATGCCAAAGGGGGAGATTGTTGGAAAATGCACACTCCAATGAGAAATTGTAGGTGATTGAAGGTATTTTCATTGATGGCAACCTTGCAATCATATGATACAGACAGGTACCGGCACCGACAGACTCTACACCGGCATACAGTACACTGGCACCGAAAGGAAGAATACCGACACCCTGGCCGACAAGAATTTTATATATTTATATTTTGTAATTAATTTTAAAATCTTTTGTAAGCCGACATGGATAATTCTAAAATGACTCATATATGTATGAGATCATTGTAGATCATTTAGGATGATAGGATATGTGAAAAATAAATAGAAGGTAGCAGACCTAATATGCAAATTATTGATTAAGGGTTTTTGTATGTAGCAGAACTTAAACCGGTACTGGATTTGGCATAGCAGATGCTAATTTGAAGCAATACAAGACATTGGATTTGTATAATCCATTTTTGTAAGTCAGTGTGACTTCCTTTTGTAATTGAGTAGTGAGCTCTAGGCACTTGGCCTTCCTGCATGTGCAGGCCCCTCTTGTAAACAATAATATTCCCTTATTGACCAGTAAGTGAATATTGTGGGTCACAAATCCCACCGAGGTTTTTCCCACACTAGGTTTCCTCATTAAAATATTATGTTATGGTGTGCTTCTTATGTTGTGGTTATTGTTCTTACTTGTTGCATTAAGTTTAGTTTACTAGTACACAATTTTGATATGCTTTTCATGTTATAAGTTTATAAAATTCATAAACTGGTCAGATACTGATTCAACCCCCCCTCTTAGTATCTTTGGGAATCCTAACACTGAGAATAACCTTTACAAACTAATCTTGCTTTGTTTCTAATTACTTCACCATCCTCATTAAGTTTATTTTTAAATACCCATTTAGTTCCAATTACATTTTTGTCTTTAGGCTGGGGAACTAATGTCCAAGTATTATTCATTTCAATTTTTTCTAATTCATCTTCCATTTCTTTTATCCAATCTTTATCTTGACATGCTTCAACAACTGATGCTAGTTCAACTTGATAAATTAAACATACCTTTTCATTTGCCAATCTTCCCCTTGTCATAACACCTTGATTTTTATTTCCAATTATTTGATTTTTTTGAATAATTCAATCTTACATACTTGGGTTTATTCTGATTTCCACTTACAAGCTGCTATTCTTTAGTCATAGTTGAGTTTTTTGATGATGCTGGTGTGACTGGTTCTTCATTATGTTCCATTGCAATCTATGCCAATTCATTTATAATCATTTCTACTGTTGGTTCAGAATGTACAAATCTTGATTCTTCTCTAAAATGTTCATCTATCTTCACATTAGTACTTTCAATGATTTTTTGCAATCTTTTATTATAACATCTATATGCCTTGCTTCTAGTTGAGTAACCAAGAAATATTCCTTCATCACTTCTAGGATCAAATTTTCCAATTGACTCATCTCTCCTAATATATCATTTGCTTCCAAATATTCTGAAGTATAAGTAGGAGTATGACCAAACCATTGTTCATAAGGGGTCTTACCGATTTCACCTTTTATGTGAACTCTGTTGAAAGTGTAAACCACTGTATTCACTGCTTCTCTCCAGTACACATAAGGTAGATTTGATTCCATGATCATGGTTCTTTCTGCATCCAGTATAGTTCTATTCTTTCTTTCCACAACTCCATTCTGTTGAGGTGTCCAGGGTGCTAATAGTTGTCTTTTGATTCTATTCTCCTCACATAATGCATTGAATTCCCTAGATGTAAATTATCCTCCTTGATCAGATCTTAAACATTTGATTTTCTTGTTGGTTTCATTTTCTACCATTTCCTTGTATATCTTGAATATCTCAAAAGCTTTTGATTTCTCCTTGAGAAAAGTAACCCAACACATTTTATAATAATCATCAATTATTAGCATACAGTATCTATCACCTTGAAGACTCCTTTTTCTTGCTGGACCACATAAATCAGTATGAATTAAATCAAGAATATTATTGGATTTCTAAAAAAATTCTCTTAAATGTTGTTCTAACTTGCTTTCCCATTTGACATTCCTTACATATTGGATTACGAGTGTAGACACCCAAAAATGGTCAACGCTTGTGAGATCATATTTTAACATTTGCGCATTGCCTCATTTTAGGTTTTTGCATCACATTAACATTTCTCCTATGTCACGCACTTGGTCTTTATCATTTGCGAACATCGAGTCATTCTTCTATATTCTTCAATCATCTCGTCCTCGAATTTGGTCTTGTCGACAACAATATTCAATCATGATTTTGATCGATCTTACCCTATCGCATCAATGTGCGTATTCATTTGTCATCATTTTGGACATCGTCAATCCTAATTAGGGTTTTGTCCTCTTTTCAATCTTGTCAATTTATCATCAATCCTTCAATCTTGTCATTTTAACGATCGATTTGTCATCAATCGTTGTCATGTTCAATCTTGTCATCTTGCGATCAATTTGTCATTGATCGTGGTCATTATCAATCTTGTCATTTTGCAATCTATTTGTCATTGATTTTTGTCCTCTTTTCAATCTTGTCATTTTGTGACCGATTTGTCATCGATCGTGGTCATTTCCAATTTTTGTCGTCTTGCAATCTATTTTGTCAATCTTGTCATTTTGTGACCGATTTGTCATCGATCGTTCTTTGTCTCAATTATGTCAATTTGGATCAATTTGTCATTGTTCCTCGTCAATTGGTGCATTTCTCAATCGAATTGTTTATCACATTGGTCATTTATCAATTCAAAATCATGACATTAATTATCTTCAATCAAGACCTAATTGTCATTTTCGCATTTCTAATTCGTCTTCTAGGGTTTTATGATTTATTCATTTAACCTAATTTGTCATTTCTTCCTTTAGGATTAAATAAATTACTTATTTATCCTAGGTCTTCTTGTCACAATTAAATGTTCATTTAATTGGCTAATTATTCCTCTTTGTGAATTGATTAATAAATGAAAAATTATTAATTAATTCACTAATTCCAATTTTCTAATTTTCATCAATTTCCTAATTCCATATTTCCTATTTTCCTTATTTCCTAATTTTCTAAATTTCTAATTTCTTTTCCCTCCTATTTCATCTCCTAATTCTATGGGAATGACATTTCAATTTGTCATGAAATTGTCATAATTGATAATCAATCAATTTTGACATGGAATGTGTCATAATTTGTCATCAATTATCAATCAATCAAATTGTGCATGGAAAGTGCATAATTTGTCATAATTTGTCATATTGATTTGCAATTTCCATTTGAATTGCATCATGCCAATCTTGTCATTTCTCCAATTTCTCTATAAATTGGATG
Organism: Cryptomeria japonica; assembly: GCF_030272615.1. NCBI lineage: Eukaryota > Viridiplantae > Streptophyta > Pinopsida > Cupressales > Cupressaceae > Cryptomeria > Cryptomeria japonica. The sequence continues at coordinate 374,423,597 of NC_081407.1, read as the reverse complement.
ATTTTCAATCAAACCTAATCGGAATTCCTATCAAACTACCGAACTTATGCTTCTAGTACTCTTGAGCTTTTCATCAATCTTGCTTTCAATTGTGTGAGCACTTGTAGGTGAGATCCACAAACCCATTGAAGAGGAAAGAACAACAATGGAGCCGCATGGAAGGAGCATTCAATTCTGCATTTGGTTTGCATAATCTTTCATTTTGAATGCTTTGTTTTCATACCTCTATTGAGTGTGCTTAGAATTAGGTTCATTTGCAATGAGTGTTCTTTTGATTAAGTTATCATGTCTCGTGTTTTGATTGATCTACTTGTCTTTGATGATTCCTAATTCCAATGCTACATTAACTGGTGAACCCAACGTGAATACTAACCTTCTAACCCTTTTACTGTGTTTTGGAGTGCTTCTAAGTTGATTTGTAGGTCAAAAACCCAAAAACAGGGCCGTGCAGTGCATTCTGGACACTTCTGCGCTTGTGTGAAGCATTCTGTGCCTGTGTTGAGCATCTTGCGCCTATGTATGCAACATTCTGCACTTGTGTCAGACATCTTGCGCCTGTGTCATGACTTCTGCGCCTGTGTAAAGTCCAGATCAGAGGTGAAAAATGCAGTTTTTACTTGAAATTTTTGATGTTTTTGCATTTTGTTTTCTGTGTTTTGGATTTTGGTACTAATTATTGGTGCAGGATCTTGGCATACACATGAAAAAGACTACAAATCAAACTAATAACATGTTTTGTGTAGATTCGATGGTCAAAGACAACAAATCAAACCTCTAACTTGAGTTTTGCAGGTTGCCTTGGAGAAACAACCAAATTGTGTGTTTGAGATTTTTAATTAGGCACTTAGTGATTTATAAATAGGTTGGAATAAACATTTGTATGCTTTGATTGTTAAGCATGACATTGGAGTAGGAGAGTATGCTCTCATCCTTCATAGGGTGATCAGAAATCCAGATCTTTGATACCATGCTTGTTTTGTTGATTGAGTGTCTCCATTAGAGGGCCTGCCTTCCCGACCACTTTGCTTTTGCAAGCAAGTGATAATCGTGAGAAGGGAACGACCCAAAGTGAGTACGGCTATAATTCCTTGGCATTCTAACTCACTATAAAAAAATACCTGATGGGCGAAAGCTTTGAAGGAAGTGTTACGTGGGAATTGCAGTTACTTGGGAAGTGATGACCCTTGAACTCTTTCTCATATCAACATCTAAGTAGGGCCTCTTGGTCTAAATCGTGCTTGCGCGACTACATTTGTTTGGTATCTTGATGGGCTTAATGTCTCAATCATGCTTGCGTGACATCAAGGAGTAATGCTTAACAGAAATCCTTACTACATACCTTGTTTTTAGAGGCCAAAAACCTTTCTAGTTGCTTGAGAAGGACAAATTTGGATACTTGGAAGAGATACTAAGTTCGCCATGGGGAGATTTCCATGGGGACTGATGCTTGGCTGCCCTGAGAAGTGAGTGCCGTGGAGGGGAGCCCGTGGGGTCAAGCATCTATGTATTCTCCTTGAATCTCATAATGAGTCTACCTCTCAAGTACCTAATGTCTTTGCCTACCCTAAGGAATGTGGAAATGAGCATGATTGTCTTAAGTCTAAGTTGTAACATCTTGTATGCTTTTGATTGTCAAAAGTTGAATGTTATCCCATTTCAAAAGCAAAACAAATTGATCTAACATAAGATTAAGCACAAAAGATATTCATCCAACAAAAATTCAACAAGATTCAAAGATCATATTCCTAAAGCATGGTTATCCAACATTGTTCAAAAAAACTTGTCTCAACTCTTATGTCACTTACATTTAGGTTCATCCTAGGTTGCATTTTTCAAAGTCATTATCAAGTATCAATGTTAGGTTTCACCTAAGTCATACTTCTTTTTCATATCAATAAAAGTCATCCATTTGCATATGTCCTCTTGCATAAGAGTAATATCATTTCATAATTAAACCTTAGGTTTCATCTTAGGTTGACATTGTCATACATTTGCATTTGCATATCCCAAGTCTCTTCATTAAGCCTAAGTCATTGTCATATCATATTAAGATCATTTGCATATTAATTGTCCTTTTGCATATAGTGTCAAACCTAGGTCTTGTCATACTTGAGCAATCCAAATCTTTGATAAACCCTAAGTCATTGTTAGGAAGTCTAGACCTTATCAAAGTCTTTTGTCCTTTTTTCATCAATACCATTTCGTCAAACCTAGCTTAGTATCCAAGCATACAGGGGAAGACATTGTCATTTTGTCCTTTTGTCACTTAAGTCCTTTTGTCCTTTGAGGTCTAGACATCATTTCAATTTCCTAAGGGTCTCTTTTTAGATTTGCATTTCAAAAGTTTGTCAAAATCTTCAAAAACAACCAAAAACATAGATTGAATTTTAATATATTTAGTTTGCATTTAGTTACATATCATATATTGTCTTTGAAAAATTCCAAAAAATAAAAATAAAAAAAAATTGCATTTGCATAAGTGACATGCCTATTGAGACAAGATCAAGATCTAAGAAGATGAGTGAACCAATGTATCAATCCATGGATAACATAGTAAATTCGCAGTTTCAAACTAGTCAAACAGTGCAAGTTGAAGGTTCATCAAACACATCTCTACCACCATATGGAACGGTTCAACTTGGACCACCTCCATTATATGAACCAGTATTTGTACCCATGAAACCAGGACATGGGAGTGTTCCACCAACTCCAAGAGGAAGTGCACCTTTTAATTGGGATCAACCAAATTTGCAACATGACATTCGAACTCAAACATTGTATGAAGACCAAACTCTTTCACAAGGATTTGGTTCAGACCAAGGCATTCAACAAGAAACGAATCCAAATGTCCAACCAGATTCTTCATCTGATTCTGATGCTTCTGATGATGTCGACATGTTCCTTCAAGATCCAAAGGTAATAAAAAAGATGGATAAGTTCCTGAACAAAGTCTTTAAAATGTGTCCACAAAAGTATCTTCACATGATGAGTAATGTGGCTTCCTTAAATGAACCAATTAATGTGCAAACACAACAAGGCAGTGAGATGTTAAGTTTCTCTTTGCATCCAAATGAAGAAAATGTGCAACAAGAACTTCAACCTACCTTGATGAGTAAACGTGCTTCAAAGACATTGACAGTGACTATTCCTCAAAAGTCACCATTTGAGACGATAAATAATCCATTATTCAATACAACGCCTATAATACAAGATCAAATGAAGACCATGCAAATATCGATAGTGGCTCCTCAACAAGAAGTGGTTCCTCACATGCATAAAATTGGATCAACATCTAAGATACAAGAAAGTTTCACAACTGGAATGCCTAATGTCAATAATGTCCAAAGCAACTCCACGATGCAACAAAGTTCTTATGTATCTTTGTCAAACACTATTGCGACAGATCCTTTGATAATGGCTACACAAAGAGCTACAGGTAGTGGTTTGCACCTCCAACAATTATTGCAACAATTGAGTAATATGCAAAAGGTACGATCGAATGTGCAAACAAATGATGTGCAACAACAACAATATCGCATTCGAAAAGAAATTGCAGCGCCTTCAGCACCATTACAAGTTAACACAAACTTGCAACCATCACAATGGATTGGACAAACAACACAGCAAGTAAATGCAAGTGCTATACCCCATCCTAAGGAGAAGCAACGAAAATCATCTAAACAAAGTTTTTTACAAATGATGGGATATACACCGCGACAACAATTGGCACAAAGTCAACAAATTCCGATTCGTTAGAACCAACAACATGTGCCACAATATGTGCCAAGGCAAACAAGTTATCCTACTTCACAATCGCAATTGGCACCTATGCAATATCAACAGCCTATTCAATTGCAATATCAACCTAGGCTTCAAGAAGCACAACAACAAGGTCAGTATCAAGGCATAGCACAACCGCAACAACAAGAGAAGTACCAAGAACTTTATATGTAGGAGACACCAAAAACGACCATTGCAGAGTATCAACAACCGATCAGAAATGCAATATATCAACAAACAATACCAACTGGGATTAATGATGGACCTCTACAATCTGATACAATTGCGCAACAACTTGAGAAGTTGCAACGAAAAGTTGACGCATTAGAAACTAAAGGAACAAAGAAGTTGTATACAGATCAAGATTTATGTCCTAATCCATTTGACAAGAGTGTATACATGCCTCCATTCCCTAAGCATTTTGAGGCACCCAACTTTGAGAAATATAGAGGGAATGGCAATCCAAAAGATCATATTCGAGCATTTTACGCAGCATGCACAGAAGTAAGCTATGAGGAGACATATTTAATGCGATTATTTGTACGAAGTCTCACTGGACAAGCTATGGATTGGTATTCACATCTGCCAGGAAATATAAAGACTTGGTCAGAACTGACGCAAAAGTTTATATCTCATTTCGCGTTCAACATTGACAGTGATGTGACTATGTCAGATTTATGCAATACCAAACAAAAGCAAGGTGAACCATTAGTGACCTTTTTGCAACAATGGCGAAGCTTGTATAGTCGTTCTTCTCTCGATATACCTGAAGAACAGCAAGTGAATCTGTTTATCCAAAATCTGGTCCCAGAAATGATGTATGAGCTAAAGTTGAAAAGTCCTAGTACTATAGAAAAACTCATTAAGAAAGGAATGAATATTGAAACAGCTCTTGTAGCTAAAGGAATTATCAAGCTCAATAAGGACAATGACAACACAAATTATTCAGGGGATAGAAATAGATTTTGGTATAAGAACAAGAATGTCACTAATGATGGTGTTGTTGATATGAGAGCGGTGAATGCAAATCAACCCCCATTCACAATCAAGAGGTTGAGTGTTCCTAATATGTCGACTATGGAACAAAATCAAGCACCTAGGAACAATGTTACTCAACAGCCGCAATATCAACCACATGCTCAACAGTCACAATATCAACAGCATGCTCAACAGTTGCAATATCAACAGCATGCTCAACAGTTGCAATATCAACAATAAGGCCAACAACAAAATCAACAATGCAAACCCTTCCGATCACGGGATGGGCCTCCTCGACAATTTACGCCATTGGGAGAGCCTATCGAATCAGTCATGAAGCAATTAATACAAGCGAAATTTATCAAGCTACCAGATATTAAGGCAGAACCAGTGGTAAAACCGCATTGGTGGAATGATAATGCGTACTGTGAGTATCATTGGTCCAAAGGACATAAAACTGCTTCATGTTTTCAACTAAAACATATGATTCAAGATTTATTGGAGCAAGGAGTAATTGAGATAGATCCAACCCATCCGACCACTAACACTGATCATACTATTTTCAAAACTCCTTTGCTTGATCATGACAAGGGTAAAGCGTCTTCTTCCAATTCTGCTCAAACGACCAATTATGCAAATACCGGTTATCACAATGTCATTAATTGTTTTCATGCGTCAAATGAGTATGTGTCCACCTTGAGAATAAAAGGACAAGATCCTTCTTGTGTGGTCACCACTCGTCAATCCAAAATAGTCGTGAAAGGAGCTCCTGCCACTCCTCCCAAACCAGTTCCTGCGAGTCAGTATAATCTTTTGGATCATCTAGGAAAAACACCTGCACAAATATCTATTCTAGAGTTGTTGAAAATGTCTCCCATGCATCGTGCAGTTCTAGATAAAGCTTTGACTGAGTCCACTGTCCCAACAGATATTGATTTTGACCAATTTCAAGCGCGGATTGGACATTTAGCCATTTCCCAAAGTGTTGCATTTTCTGATAGTGATATCTCACTTGACAAGCTTCCCCATAATGACCCTTTGCACCTAGAAGTCTTTGTCCATAACTGCAAAATCTGATGAGTCTTGATAGATGGCGGAGCGGGTCTTAATATCTGCACCTTAAGAGTGGTCATTGGCCTTGGATATTCAGAAAATGACATTGATGCTTCCAAAAGGATAACGATCAAAGCTTATGATGATGCTGAACGCCCATCCAAAGGGATAATTGTATTGCCCATCAGAGTTGGTCCAGTGATGGAAAACACTTTCCTACAAGTCCTAGACCTTGACCTCCCTTATAATATGATCCTTGGCCGTCCATGGATCCATGCCATGAAAGCAGTTCCATCCACTTATCATCAATGTCTAAAATATCCTTACAATGGCACTGAGATAACCATTCCAGGAGATCCTAATCCGTTCCAGTTCTGTGCTACCCTAAAGGATACTCCTCAGCGGCAAGTACCAGTCAATAGAGAGGCCAAATCAGACAGTTATGTGGATCCTAATGCATTGTTAGATGCTGTCAAAGGAAAACTGAAGATACAAGACCAAGGGTGTGGAGAATATTCAATGGACCAAACATTTCTCATTGGGAATTTGCTGATGTCTCCAAAGTCATATGGAAAACCGCATTTATTGCAAAAAGAACCCAAGGTCATTATTCAATATCAGCCTCCTACTACATTTGCAAGATGGGGAAAACTTGACAAAGAAACTGTAGACGATGATGTCATAGATTGGCTCTATAAAGATCCAACTGAAACTCCACCTATCAAGTTGCCAGTGGAATTATATGGCAAAGGATTTACTATGCTGCAGAAGAAAGGATATGATGGCTGCAGTGGCTTAGGCTTGCACAACAATGGAAGGCTAGAACTTGTCATACCCACGAGGCGACCCCCAACTTTAGGGTTAGGTTTTGTACCGTTACGAATTGGATCCACATCTACCAAAAGGTCCACGTGTCGAAAAGGGTGTGATTCTGACGATGAAATAACACCTGAGGATACCTGACCCGAGATTGATTCTAATGAATGGGAGTGGAGTTCCTTTTCATCCAGCTCCTATGCCCTTGACAATATCTTCATTGATCCTGATAACTTGCCTATGGAGGATAAACATGAAATAACTCCTCTTCCTAAAACCTGTCCTCATGCTTGGATTGAGTCATTTTGGGATCCAAGCTCCGAATCTGACACAAGCAGTTCGGATAGTGACACCACAGACATTCACATTTTTACCATATCAGCCCTCTCTATCCTTACAATCAATGATGGCATGCCCCTCATATATCCCCAACTTATCCAATATGACCAACAAGAACCGCTCACGTTGGACTGTTTTCAAAATGACGAAGCAATTGTAGAGTTCCTGGGACTACGGGAAGGCATACCACAGGGCGATCATAAGGCAGGATTTGCTATTGACCTGGATTCAACGACATATTTTGGGGAGTCAACTCCCTCTTCCAGTCATGAAAAAGAAAAAGAAAAAGAAAAAAATCAAAAGAATAGATCTTTGAGTGAAAACCGTAAGGCACTCTCTGATCATACAAAAGTAAAAATAAAAGACGTACCTGTGGGTGAAAACCTTTCTGAGATGCCCAAAGGTGGAAGAGTGGACGTACCCCTATCAATTCAGGACAAATCCATAATGTTGGTAGAGATGACCGAGGAAATCAATTTGGGTACACCTGATAACCCTAAGGTCATTCACTTTGCTGCCTCCTTGTCAAAACAAGAGAAGATTGATTTTATTAATTTCTTTCTGGAGAAGAAGATCAACTTTGCGTGGTCTTATGCAGATATGCCTAGCCTCGATCCAGAGTTAGTCCTTCATCATTTGCCACTGAAAGCAGGTGCTAAACCCGTCAAACAAAAACTTTGAAAAATGCATCCTCAAGTGGCTCTTTTGGTCAAAGTGGAATTGAAAAAATTGCTCGATGTGGGCTTCATCAGACCTATTGATTATGCAAACTGATTTCAAATCTAGTACCAGTTGGCAAAGTAACTGGGGGCATCCGCATCTGCACAGATTTTAGGGACCTGAATAAAGCATGCCCTAAGGATGATTTTCCATTGCCAAACATAGACATCATAGTGGACATGACGACTGGTTATGAGATGCTTTCACTAATGGATGGTTTCTCCGGCTACAATCAAATCCGTATTGCACCTGAAGATCAGCATAAGACAGCATTCACCTATGCTTGGGGCACCTATTGCTGGAATGTGATGCCCTTTGGTCTCAAAAATGCCGGTGCAACATACCAAAGAGCAATGATGACAATCTTTCATGATTTCATGCATACTTTGATGGAGGATTATGTTGATGACTTGTTATGCAAATCTGTCACCAGAGATAGTCATCTAGCCATCCTGGGCCCAATCTTTGACAGAATGGAGACCTACAAACTCAGGCTCAATCCAAAAAAGTGTGTCTTTGGTGTTACAGCTGGCAAATTACTCGGATACATTATTTCCCACCAAGGCATTGAGGTCGATCCCGCCAAGGTCAAAGCAATCATGGATATGCCTCCACCTTCCAACCTCCGGCAATTAAGAAGTCTGCAAGGAAAGCTCCAGTCAATTCATCACTTCATAGCTCAGTTGGCTGACAAATGTCATCCATTCCAACATCTACTGCACAAAGGTGTTGCTTTTAAATGGACTGAGCAATGTCAATCAGCTTTTCAAGCTCTCAAAGACTATTTGTTGTCGCCACCCATCCTAATGCCTCCTATCAAAGGAAAGCCCTTTTTATTGTATATCTCTGCAACTGAAACAGCATTAGGCGTTCTCTTGGCCCAACAAGATGAGAACGACAAAGAAAGAGCTATTTACTATATCAGCCGGACACTGGTAGGCTATGAGCTAAATTATTCAACTATTGAGAGGGCATGCTTAGCAGTGGTATTTGCAACACAAAAGCTCCGACATTATATGCTAAGCCACCAAACATTGTTGATTGCCAAAATTGATCCTTTAAAATATTTGCTCAGCCGAGCAGCTTTGACAGGTCGCCTAGCAAAATGGGTCATGATTCTCAGTGAATTTGACATTGAGTATATGGAGCGAAAGGCGATAAAAGGACAAGTCATAGCAGATCAACTTGCAGATGCTCCTATTTCAGACGATCATCCCATGTTGACCGATTTCCCAGATGAATCAGTCTTTTCTCTCACACCATCTAATGAATGGAAGTTATACTTTGATGGGTCCCACACCAAGTTCGGATCCGGCGCAGGCATTTTGTTTGTCACCCCTCAAAGTGATGCTATTCCAAAGTCATACAGAATAACTTTCCAATGTACCAATAACATTGCAGAGTATGAAGCATTGGTCACAGGACTCCGAGTGGCAGTCCACTGGAATATCAAGCATTTACAAGTCTATGGAGATTCTCAATTAGTCATCTGACAAGTGAATGATGACTACGAGACAAAAGATGAAAAGCTTATTCCTTATAAGAACATGGTAGATTTCTTCAAGACCAAATTCACAGCTATCCATTTCAGTCAAGTGCCAAGAATGCAAAACAAGTCAGCCGATGCCATGGCTACGATTGCTTCCATGATAAATATGCCTCATAATATGGACAAGTGTGAATTCTTGGTCGAACAATTGCTAGTCCCCTCTTTTGACATTCCGACAGCTGACGTGATGTGCATTCTTGTTGGTCCCAATTCCCCCTGGTACAATGACATATATCAGTATTTGAAATCCCAGACCTTACCACCTAACCTTTTCGCTAACCAACGCCGAGCCTTTATTCGACAAGCAGCCAAATATGTCATCATTGCCGACACCCTTTATCGCCATTCTTTTGACCATACCCTCCTTAGGTGTTTGGATTCTGACGAAGCACAAATGACTTTACACGAGGTTCACGATGGTATATGTGGGTGCCATTTCAATGGTCTTAGCTTAGCCAAAAAGTTGATTCATGCTGGGTATTATTGGCCCACTTTGGAAAAAGATGTTCATGAGTTTGTTAAAAAGTGCTACAAGTGTCAGATCCATGGAAATTATATTCATGCACCAGCTCAAGAGCTTCATTCTGTTATATCTTCGTGGCCCTTTTCCCAGTGGGGATTGGATCTTATCGGCAAGATTCAGCCAACATCTGCAAATGGACACAAGTTCATTATTACAGCTATAGAATATTTTACAAAATGGATTGAAGCTATCCCCATGACCTATATCACTGGTGTCCAAATTTCAAAATTCTTGCTAAATTATATCATATGTAGATATGGGGTTCCCCTTGCCATAGTCACAGATAATGGTCGACCCTTCAAGAATAAAGATGTTAAAGAGCTTTGTGAAAAATTTCATATTCAACACCGTTTTTCTAGCCCATACTATCCACAGGGTAACGGTCAAGCTGAAGCATCAAATAAAACCATTATCAAGATCCTGAAGAAAGTTGTCAATAACGCTGGTCGAGATTGGCACGTACAGTTAAATCCAGCACTATGGGCCTATCATACTTCTGTCCGCACACCTACTGGGGCCACACCTTATTCCTTGGTGTATGGTGCGGAAGCCATTTTACCCTTGGAAGTCGAGATTCCTTCCTTGAGGGTTTCTTTGCAACACCTGATTGATGATGAGACACACAGAGTCTCTCGGCTGCATCAGCTTGAGATGTTAGATGAAAAACATCAGACAACTCTGACACATTTGCAAGCATACCAAAACCGTCTCCGTCGCTCTTGTAATAAGAAGGTCAAAGGGCGACACTTCGAAGTGGGAGACCTGGTTTTAAAGGCAAATCCCAAGAATGCACAATCTACTGACATCATCAAGGGCAAGTTTGAACCTAATTGGGTTGGGCCTTTCATAGTAACTGCAGCCTATGGCTCGGGGGCATATCAGCTTGCGACTCCAGAAGGTGAACCTCTGTCTGATCCTATTAATAGCATGCATATTCGCAAGTACTGGGCATAGTTTTCTGTCAGATATTTCTTCAAATATGATCTTGAAAAAAAAATACCAAAAAAAAATGAAAAAAAGCAAAAATACAAACAAATGAAAAAAGCAAAAAAATACAAAAAAATGAAAAAAGCAAAAAAGAGAAAAAAGTAAAGAGCAAAAAAAAAAATGATTCGCCCTCTAGTGAAAACCTGGCAAACAGGCGCTTTGGGCAAGTACCATGGTGAAAACCTGGCAATCAAGCGCCATGAGTAATGAGATTATTGCTCCGTCATCTATTATGACTTCTAGCCATGCTTTCTCTCGGCCAGTTATCATGCCTATCTTTGACTCAACTCAATGTTTTATTCCAGGCCTGTTATTGGTCAACATCACTATCTCGCTTACTCCAGTGTCTTGTACATATGTTTTGGTCCTGGTTTATGTGTCTTTCAAGTGCGCATTGGGTGCTTTTCCCTCGTCATGATCAATCACTGAAGCATTTAAATCCGAAAAAGTCCTGAAGAAAGTCTTAAAAAAAATTGAAAAAAGTCCTGAAGAAAGTCTTAAAAAAAATCAAAAAAGTCCTGAAAAAAGTCTAAAAATTGAAAAATGTCATGAAAAAATTCAAAAAAATCGAAAAATGTCCTGAAAAAAGTCTTAAACATTGAATAATGTCCTGAAAAAAATTCAAAAAAATCGAAAAATGTCCTGAAAAAAGTCTTAAACATTGAATAATGTCCTGAAAAAAATTCAAAAAAATCAAAAAATGTCTTGAAAAAAGTCTTAAACATTGAATAATGTCCTGAAAAAAATTCAAAAAAATCGAAAAATTTCCTGAAAAAAATTCATAAAAATATTTAAAAATGTCCTAAAAAAAATTCATAAAAATATTTAAAAATGTCCTAAAAAAAAAATTCCAAAAAAATCGAATAATGTCCTGAAATAAATCAAAACAATCGAAAAATGTCCTGGAAAAATTCATAAAAAATTGAAAAATGTCCTGAAAAAAAGATCACAAAAAAAGTCATATAAAGTCCTGAAAAAAAAAATGAACACAAAAAAATTGTAAAACTCAAAAAACCAAAACACGCATTTTGCAATAAAGTATTCCCTTTATGCATTGACAGATCACTGAGCATTCCTCCAACGACTCGCAATCTATTTCACACTGTGCTTTAATGAAATCATGCTTTAACCAGATGAACTTATTCAATCAAACCAAACATTCAAACTGATCCAAATTGTCATCTCAATCGCACATCAACATCAAAATCATCTGTCCTTGTCACATTATCATGGGTCTTATACAGGGTGTGGTATACTCGAAACCAGACTGTGTCCTGTCTTAGACGGGGTATCACATTTCCTGAAACCAGACAGCATGATCATCCTATCAGCACGTTCAACTTTTGACAATGAAGATCAAGATGTTTGTCTGATTTGTTTGAATTTGTGCGTCTTATCTTTTTATTGATTTATCTTTGGCTTCGATCATGTTCCTATGTCGCTCGATGATGTCACTGAGTGATTTAGAGTGACTGGGATGGTTCATGATCCTTTTCTTTTTTGATTGTCATTTGTCTATGATGTGTCTGTCTTTTGCAAAAAGGGTTGCATTTCAGCTCTGGCCTTCAATGCCATGATGCTACGCATCCATTTTGCTAAATAAAAATAAAGGTTCTCACCTACAAAGTGCATTACTGAAAGCAAGTTTTCATCATCTCTAACTGTCTTCTATCTCATTTCTTACTAACACTTCTTCCGTCCGGTCGGCTAGTCAGTTCGGTCTAGTGCTCCGATCTCCAAACATACATATTGCGTCCTGCATCCATTTGGTTAGTACATTTGCATTGCATCAAGCATCTCATCAAACATTTATCCATTTCATTTCATCAATGCATCCAAAATACATAAAAATACACCCATACATGTTCATAAACACGTGCATAAGTCATCCATCCATGGAAAATAATACAACTCATAACACATTGCATCCATCATATCGATGCATATCATATCACACATCATAATAATGTCGGAGTACAAAATCGGACTATCTGTCCTAAGTATGGCCCGCAGGCTGACTACAAAATGGCAAACTACATAATGTCCACTGTCTGTCATAAGGAGTACGTGCCTTTGTCACTGGGTGCTCCCTCTGTCCTCCTCATCCTTGCCATGTCTCGCAGATGATGTCCCTCCTGGTCCTGGCTGTGGTGGTCTCGTCGGTCCACTCACTCCCATGCTGCTCACTGACCTCCGAGAGCAGAACTCCCTACACAAGTGCAGAACTAGATGACACAAGCGCAGGAGTCCATTTTTGTATCCCCTGTGGGCTCCGCAATGCCCCGTAAGCCATCAAAATTCATGAAATTCAAAACATGGGTTTTCGAGATACATACCGCTGCTCCTTCATCCTCCGATCGTCTGAATGTGCGTACACGTTCTCCAAGGTGATCCGCCATGGGAATGTTCGCCATCTCTCTGCACGTGTCCTTGTCCAGAGCAACAAATTCTCCTCTTTGGCTAGTCAAAATGAACTATTTTCACCCTCTTGGTCTCATTTATAGCTCTTTGTCATTGCATAGATGGACGTGCGTCCTCTCCATCTTATGTTGGTCGCGGTCTTGTGCACCTTAAATTGCTTGTCCTTCATGCATCCGATCTCCGATTGTCAGTCTGTTTGATCCTATCATTCTTATCGATCAATTGGCCTCTTTTCTGCATGTTTCTGGCCAATTCCTCGAGGGGGCATGCATATGTCATTATTATTGTCTGGGGCATTTTCATTATTGTTCTTTGAAACAATGCTTAAAATCGCATTGTCTCAAAGAGGGGCAAAATGTAGACACCCAAAAATGGTCAACGCTTGCGAGATCATATTTTAACATTTGCGCATTGCCTCATTTTAGGTTTTTGAGTCGCATTAACATTTCTCCTATGTCACACACTTGGTCTTTATCATTTGCGAACATCGAGTCATTCTTCTATATTCTTCAATCATCTCGTCCTCGAATTTGGTCTTGTCGACAACAATATTCAATCATGATTTTGATCGATCTTACCCTGTCGCATCAATGTGCGTATTCATTTGTCATCATTTTGGACATCGTCAATCCTAATTAGGGTTTTGTCCTCTTTTCAATCTTGTCAATTTATCATCAATCCTTCAATCTTGTCATTTTAACGATCGATTTGTCATCGATCGTTGTCATGTTCAATCTTGTCATCTTGCGATCAATTTGTCATTGATCGTGGTCATTATCAATCTTGTCATTTTGCAATCTATTTGTCATCAATTTTTGTCCTCTTTTCAATCTTGTCATTTTGCGACCGATTTGTCATCGATCGTGGTCATTTCCAATTTTTGTCGTCTTGCAATCTATTTTGTCAATCTTGTCATTTTGTGACCGATTTGTCATCGATCGTTCTTTGTCTCAATTATGTCAATTTGGATCAATTTGTCATTGTTCCTCGTCAATTGGTGCATTTCTCAATCGAATTGTTTATCGCATTGGTCATTTATCAATTCAAAATCATGACATTAATTATCTTCAATCAAGACCTAATTGTCATTTTCGCATTTCTAATTTGTCTTCTAGGGTTTTATGATTTATTCATTTAACCTAATTTGTCATTTCTTCCTTTAAATAGGATTAAATAAATTACTTATTTATCCTAGGTCTTCTTGTCACAATTAAATGTTCATTTAATTGGCTAATTATTCCTCTTTGTGAATTGATTAATAAATGAAAAATTATTAATTAATTCACTAATTCCAATTTTCTAATTTTCATCAATTTCCTAATTCCATATTTCCTATTTTCCTTATTTCCTAATTTTCTAAATTTCTAATTTCTTTTCCCTCCTATTTCATCTCCTAATTCTATGGGAATGACATTTCAATTTGTCATGAAATTGTCATAATTGATAATCAATCAATTTTGACATGGAATGTGTCATAATTTGTCATCAATTATCAATCAATCAAATTGTGCATGGAAAGTGCATAATTTGTCATAATTTGTCATATTGATTTGCAATTTCCATTTGAATTGCATCATGCCAATCTTGTCATTTCTCCAATTTCTCTATAAATTGGATGATTTTCAATCAAACCTAATCAGAATTCCTATCAAACTACCGAACTTATGCTTCTAGTACTCTTGAGCTTTTCATCAATCTTGCTTTCAATTGTGTGAGCACTTGTAGGTGAGATCCACAAACCCATTGAAGAGGAAAGAACAACAATGGAGCTGCATGGAAGGAGCATTCAATTCTGCATTTGGTTTGCATAATCTTTCATTTTGAATGCTTTGTTTTCATACCTCTATTGAGTGTGCTTAGAATTAGGTTCATTTGCAATGAGTGTTCTTTTGATTAAGTTATCATGTCTCGTGTTTTGATTGATCTACTTGTCTTTGATGATTCCTAATTCCAATGCTACATTAACTGGTGAACCCAACGTGAATACTAACCTTCTAACCCTTTTACTGTGTTTTGGAGTGCTTCTAAGTTGATTTGCAGGTCAATCCATAGATGTTTTCTTTTGAAAAATCCTCTTTCACAATCAACAATACTTGCATGAATAGTAAACCATGCTTGCCATAACTTCAATATATGAGGACAACTTCTATGCCAATATTTTATGTTATGAAAGAATCTCCATGGATATTTCATCTTGAAACCCTCACAACTCAAATGCAGTGAATCAGGAAAAGAGTTTAACTCTCTTTTGTAATAGTTAACATCAAATATGGATGCAAATACATTAACATTATTTGAAGTAGTGTGTTGCAAATATTGGAGAAACTTATCAATCTAACACTATAAGATATTATCTAGAGTTTGATGATTTGATGGATAACAAGAAGGGCTAAGGAGTTTTGTTGCATTAAAAAGAGGAAGATTTGGAAATCTTTTATTCAAAGAATCAAAGGGAGATTGAATAGTCTTCTCTCCAATGTTGATAACTTTTTTGTGTTCCTTCAACATGAGGTTTCATGGAATGCTTCCTACATCACCATACTAAAGTCTAAATTGTGAATAAATCAAGGATTTTGAAATATAAGTTGTACCTTCTACAAATTTGTACCTTTTCTAAAAAACCATCTATATAAATTTCCTATTGCTTCATCAAGAGTCAAACTAGTAACTACACATGTCTACATTTTCTTCTTGAAAAATCTTATTCAATTTATTTAATTCACCTAAAACATCAACAAGCATATATGCAAACAAAATTGAAAAGAATATTTCCTTGTCTTTTCCTATAATGATGAATACTTATCTTTTTTCCACAAAGTTAAGATGGTTGCCATAAGTTTTAAAATATTTATTATGAACTCTTCTCTAGATAACCATATGGTTGTGTGGATCTATAAAATATTTAAAAAATCATTCTACATTATTCTAAGTAAATCTTTCATTTCATTATTTATTTTTGGAAAATTTTGGATCCATGAATGCACTTTATTTGTTATTTTTTCAACAAATAATAACTCAAGTATCATTTTAGAAGCATCTGCTACTGAAAATAATTATTGATGATCTATATGATGCATTGAAATAAATTTAAAATATTTTATTTTAAAAGAGAAATAAATCCATTTTCATGCCCAACCATTGCAGAAGCACCATCTATTGAGACAACCATTAGTTTTGTTAATGAAAGTCCTCTATCATTCATTAACTGATTGATAATATCATATATAGTTTTCCCTTTTCCATCTGACACATTCATGATCTTTATAAACATAGAAATAAATGTCCCATGACCCTCTAAAGTCAAATATATTTAATTAACAACAAGAGGATGCTCTAAACTTCAATCAATATTTCATTAACCATTAGTGAAGAAAAGGAATTTTCAACATCTCTTCTATTTGAATTTGCTCAATATATTTTGATATGCAAAAAAAAAACTCATTTGCACTCTTGTGATTCGTGTAGGTGTTTTTAAATCCATGATAAATTTGCATATTTTCTCCTACTTAGCTATAGATGAATCCTCTTGACAAACAAAATAAATTGTTTTCATTGTCGTGACTACTCTTTCCCTATTAACATCTTCAATTTGTAAAATATGATCATGAATAGTCTTTATCTTTTGAACTGATGCACTAACCCATCTTGCTTGAGCATCTTTATGTATCACAAATTTTTCATGACAAAAATATCACATTATAAATTGCTACATGCATCCCCTATGTGACATGGCCCTGACATCTTATATTTCTCAAATAATTGCATTTCACCACTATCTTACCATCATGCTTAAACTAATTTAACCACACAATTTTTTCTAGCCATTATGGATTTCTTTTTTGCTTGTACTTTTTCCTTCCCTTGATTAATATTTGATCCCTCCCCAACTTCATCTTTAATACTAACCCTTCCTCAATTTTATACGTTTCTTCATTTGAATTATCATCTCAGGAGGACTCAAATATTTATTTAAATGTTTCTTTCAAATGCTTATTATGAGATTATGCACTTAAGATTGAATTACTAGAAGTTTCAGAACCCTTCTATCTAGTCCATGTATACATTTATCCAATGGTAGCTTATTTATTTTTCTTTGAAGATATTTTTGAAGTACATAAACAAAAATCAATATATTAGTGATGTATAAAATATTATTTTATAAAATAATTATATTACAAAATTGACAATGTTTTAAAAAAACACATGCACTTAATTTCTTAAATAAATAAAGCTCAATTACATACATAAATTTGATTGATAAATGAAAATTTTAGAACATAATTGTATGAATTATGAAGTAAATATATACTAATTTTTTTTTCAATAAAAGTGGATTATTCCACTAAACTTTTTTTTATTAATATTTTTTATTTTTTACATAGGATTCAAAGAGCATACCAGAGGAAAGAACCTTGGGAAGAAAACCTCCAGTCACAAATCATAAAATAAACCTATAGTATCTAACGGATCGATTTATACACCCCAACCAAAACCACATACAAAATGCGGGCACAACACATATAATATAAATTTTGCATAGAGCCCCCATGACAATTTGCCAAAAAAATCCATCAAATAATTTTCAAATGTAGACTCCATAGCTGCTATCAATGGAAGAAGACAAAATTTTCCAAAGCCCTGTGCCAAATCCCATGAGCCAAAAACCTTCCTGCCAAAAAATAAAGTATCAAAAAACCTTTGGAAAAACACTATTATATCAAATATCATGACCTCAAACTCTTCTCAAGACAACAAACATGAATACTTAAAATAAAAGGGGAAAGCGTGAATAATTATCATCATAAAATTTTACATCGACGTCACTCAAGAAAATCATATGACTATTGCTGCAAACCTTCCCATACCCTAGAAGGAATTTCCTCAAAACCCACCTCTCGCTGATTAGCATTGCTATCAATGGCTAAATTTGCCAAATAATCTACAATCTTATTAACTTCTCTGTAACAATGGGATACCAAGAAAGATTCAAACAATTCTAATTTTTTATAAAATGGGATCAAGTATATACTGCAAATTCCAGCAATTCGATTTCTTTTTCATAACACATTGAATAATCACCATAGAATCACCTTCAATTATTAAGTCCTTAATTCCCAAAGAGATTGCCATATCCAATCCAAAAGACAAAGCATGAAATTCCGCATAATTGTTAGTTTTAAAACCAATAGCATGACACTTAGCTCGAATAAAATTTGCATTGTGATAATAAATTAGCATGCCTACCCCAGCCAGCCCAGGGTTACCACGAGAGGCCCCATAAAAATTTAGTTTAAAGTGCCCTATGGAGAAGGTTTCCATCTAGCAGAGCATCTCTTACCTCTTGCATCATTCTTTTTTAAAATTGAACCATGAGAGGGTAAAACTGACAGCAGCTTCCAAACTCTAGTAACTCT